>NW_022436949.1:30122965-30214755 GCF_009761245.1 Sapajus apella
ACTAAAAATACAAAAAATCAGCTGGGCATGGTGGCGCGTGCCTGTAATCCCAGCTACTCAGAAGGCTGAGGCAGGAGAATTGCCTGAACCCAGGAGGCAGAGGTTGCGATGAGCCAGATCACGCCATTGCACTCCAGCCTGGGTAAGGAGCAAAACTCCGTCTCAAAAAAAAACTTCCAGATCACTGTTTTAAAAATTGATAAATTGTGACACTGCTAAGGTCAAGCAGAACAAAAACTAATTACATGCGAATAATGAACTAATTTTTTTAAATTATGGGTTTACAGCCTATTTATTTAAAACATAACTGGTTCTTAAATGTTTTGTTTTCCAGATTAAAGGTATCTATAGTTCCAGCAATTTGGTAAGTATCCTTTTCTGAACAAAACTAAAAATACATACCTTTTCTCCTTATTACATGTCTCCAAATTCTGAAACTGTTTCTAAGTATTCTTATTTTTATGTGAATATGGTTATTTACATAAGTTCAATGGGAATCTGTTTCTTCTTGTAATATAATCTAATTGACGCTATTGATTATATTACCAAGGTATTGACTGGGATGTTATATTTAAATTGTTCTAGGTATTGCAGACAAAATCTGAAGTCTGCTTGGTTTGGCTTTCAGACTTGAAAGGTTTTCTTGAGTCCAATTTGAGATTACTTACGAGGTCAATCATTATTCTTGCTGTACTTATGTAAATAATCATGTCAAACTGGATAAAATTAAACTTTTACAAACAAATTTTTCTTACCAATTATCTTTGGCAAAAATCAGGTAGCGAAATCTATTATTTTCTAAAGAAAACTGTAATATACCTGTTATAAGATTGTAGCCCTGTGCATTGTTTTTTGCATTTTTAATTTCTACTTGTAGACTAGACTAAATCTTGAGTTCTAGTTCCTTCCATATGCTTGTTTTCTAGGAACAAAATTACCAAGAACAAAATTGCTGTTTTCTAAAGCACCTTAAGCTGAAGCTGGACAATTTCAAGGAATATGCTTCATACAGATGCCATAACCAGAGACATTCAAACTGAACACCACAATGAGAAATTCATGGCTTTATGTTGTGGAAAACTTTCCCCAAAACAATGGAACAAATCTCCATTTTAATGAGGTTCTTGCCCTATTAAATTTTCCTTGCTTATACCTACCATTTTTAATTGGCAGAATAATGATGTAATTAAAATTTCACAATCAGTAGGTTCTGTAGGCTAAACATTGGTCAAATAAGGAAATATATGTGATACTGTTAATATTACATGATACATCTGGATAAATTTGTCTGAAGAAATTGAGACCCCAAAACATAAGATAAGAAAACAAGATACATAGTTACAGCAGGTCTCATCTAGCTCACCATGGTCATTTCGTTTATTCAGTTCGTGGCCTTTAAGCCAAAATTTATGGCTCAACACTATTATACAAGCTCCATGATTATATTACTATTAATTTTACATTGTACCTATTTCTGTAGAATTACAACTCATAACAGGATAATAGTGTCCCAGGACTTTGAGATGATAGTCAATGCCTATGGAAGAGACAAAATTGAACTTAACAATGGATTCCAGGTAGTCTCAGCCTAAGAGCTACTCCCTTTAAATCCCCCTTATTGCTGAAATGTGGCTAAAAAGCTCTTAACACTGACTCCTAGTTGCCAGTCGCTTTCCTCCAATGTGGTACCAGACCAACAACAAGGACAGGTCCATCCCTGCACCAAAAGACAATCGAAACCTAAACAGAAGATGTTTGATTAGCAGTGCTTCCAGTGAAAGGTGTTGATCAAAAGAGGAAAATGTGAAACATCTCAAAATTAAAACAAAGTCACTTGGGTCAAACCCTGACAAAATGGAGCCAGGCAAAGCCATAAAGGAAGGGGAATCATGCATGATTGCCTGATAACAAGAACTATCACAAAAGACTGGCAAAACTACAACCATGCACAAAGGCTACCACAACTTTACACAAACTATACTTGTGTAATGACATGCACCCAGCAACTGCTTCTTCAACCTTGTAGCACAACCCTTGTTACTGATTTTTGTAGTTAACCATAATTGTTTCAAAATAATTTATGTAACTTAAATATCTCATACAAAATAAAACATATATAAAATAATTTATGTAATTTAAAAATCTTCATTTTCCTCTGTCTCCCTGAATATGCCTGTAGTTTACTAAGGATAAATCAAAAATGTATGTACCATTATGTACAGCTTTGAGGTACATGACTCACTCCCAAAAATATGGCCTTTACCATTCTACTAAGTGTACCTCAGACTTGTCACAGAAACAGAATAATGATAAAAATCACCTTATTCAGAATGTATGAGTCTTTTATTTTTGTTACATAGTATATCAAAAACATTCAGTTAAGCAGGGATTAGGAAGTAATAAGAAAAGAGAGAGTCCCAGCCATCCCCAGTGATTTAAAAACTGTACTGTGATTAGGATTCTGAGAGTCCCACTGCTGCCACCCCCATGACTCTCATGAGAGTCACAGCTTGGGGGGCCCCTATTACTGATAGTAGCTGAAGGTATTCCCAGTTATTTTTTTAAAAAAGAAAGAAAAGTTAAAAACTCTTAATCTGAAGAATAATGACTGTGTACTAGAGTAAAAACAGAAGATTCTCCTAAGGCATCTATCATACTCATTTATTTGATGGCAGCAGTGGCCCATCTGGAGTGGCCACTGTGAAGACACCTGCTGCAGCCGGGGAGGGCAGCCAGGGAGTGCAGCAGGGGATTGCAGCAGGGGAGTGGAGCCAGGGAGTGCAGCTCGGGCTGCAAATGAGCTGGTGGGAGACAGGAACAAGTGGAAGCACCCCACCAAGTTGCCTGGACAGGAGTTCCACCCTCTCAAGAACAGCTGCAGCTGCCCAGTCATTGTGGACCTGGGCATCCCTGCACTCTCAGGGGCCTGGAAAGCCACCCATCCCCACCTCCACAGACTCAGAAGTGCTTGCTCTTGCTCCTGACTCTTGGGGCTCTCTCTGATTTTGGAATGAAGTTGTGGCCAAGCCCAGGCACTGTCACGTCCTGGCTGAGTGTGGGCATACTGGGGAGGCACTGACACGCCAGCTCCTTGCTGTCTCTGCCCACTACAGACTTTGGGTACTGACAAGCACAGGAGGAAGGCTGAAGGGGCACTGAGGGCCACTTGGCGTGGGCCTGCAGGAACGCCTAGCTAGGCACAAACAGCCTGGGTGCGGTGGATGATATGCTGAATGCAGCATGAGGCAGACAGGCTCCTTGGTGGAAAGGGTTAGGTCCCCAGCGAAGCCCCACCTTCAAGCCAGGGACAACCTGAAGCCTAGGGGCTGAGCTGTCAGTTCCAGTTGGAGTCTGTGCCCACAGTGAGAACTTATGGTGCTTTATCCAGGCCAGCAAATGGCCACCCATGGACCCAATAGCACGTACTTTCTGAGCTCATAAAAACCTTGGACTCAGCCAGATTCGAGCAGACGTCAGGATGACCCTGCCTGCAAATAGAAGCTACCCACTCTGGTCTCCTCTCTGCTAAGAGTGGCAGTCGTCAGGATGACCTGCCTGCAGAAGGGAGCTGCTCACGTCAGGTCTCCTGAGAGCTGTACTGTGGCTCAATACAGCACCTCTTTGCTTTGCTCACCCTCCAGTTTGTCCATGTACCTCATTCTTCCTACATGCAGAACAAGAACTCAAGACACACTGAATGGTGGGACTGAAAGTGCTGTAACACAAATGGCTGAAATATGTCCCTCTCTCCATGTTGTGGGCAACAAGAAGAAGAGAAGAGAGGAGAGCAGAGCTGCAGCCCTTCAGGGATCCTAGACCTAGGACCTCCCAAAGCCAGGGCTGTGACACCTGCTTGGGGCTCTGCAGTTCCTGGCATCTCCAAGCTTTCAGGCACCACCATGTTCCGTGGTGCCTGCAGCGGAAGCTACTTGTGGTACTCTTGGTCCAGCTGCAGCCTTGCAGGAAGCTAATACCTGTGCCAGGACCTGGAGCTGCCTGCCCTGCCACGGCTACTTGCCTGGCTGTGCACAGTGGCCAGACTCTGCACTAGCTCACTTATGTGCCCCTGACTGCTCTGCGCCAGGCTCACCTTTGGCAGATGTGAGATTCAGGCCAGTTGTGTGACCTGAGCACAGTCTGCTAGGCTAAGCAGGTAGAATGAGGCCAGTGGGCCTGAGCAAAACTTGGGCAAAGGCATCACTGGTCACAGAGGTTCCCGGCTGTAAAAGCAACACCTGAAGGACCCTGTGACATATTTTCTTTTCTGCCTGGAGGGAACTGGCATTTTTAGATATTGAAATGGGCAAAGAAATACATTTTAAGAATAAATATGTACAACATTATGAATAATAAAACAAAATAAACAAAAAAAAAACACAAATAACTACTAAGTGTGCTAAGGAATTCTACATGAAGTACAAAGCTCTGCATTTAAGAAGATTTGGCTGTAAGCAGGTCTTTTTTATTTTGCCCCAGTTTTGCTTTTGCTGAAACCATCTTAAGTCGTTAGAGAGAATTAACGTGGTAATTGAATATTTATACGCTTTTACATTTATAAGAAGCTTCCAACACTGAACAAATAGTTTAGAATAGTTAAGAGATTTATAAGATTTTTGTCCTACAGAAACTGAAAACCTAAGGCCTTACTATATTATTGGGGGAAAGCACCGCTTTAAAAGCTGAGCTATTTGCAGCAATAGAAAGCCATGTTTTCAAACATAAGTAAAATAATAGAAATATTTTCTCAAAATATTTGAGGAAATAGCTTCTGACATCCAATGTTGCTTTAAAACAAAAAAATAAAATAAAATCATTCTAGGCATTATTTACATGACAAGTTTTGTAGAAAAAGTAACCTTTCCAGGATTTAGCAGCATTAGTGATACAAAATAACTGTTAAGGTGTATGTAAAGGGTTCCAACAATATTAATGAGAAAATCATTGCAATAAGTAAAATATCTTGATTCCAAATAGTTAAAAGTGTTGCTATATGAAAAAAAAAGTTAAAAGCTTTTTTCACATTCCAAGGGAAAAAGCTATACCTTGTATTAATTAACCTAAATGTTCTTTGTCAGGCTTAGTATCATAGCACTGAGGGTTGCCAGAACCATAACAGTGTGAAAGTCCTGATTTTTTGCCAGCTCTGGATGCAGTCTCATTAGCATATTCATAAGTCACAGCCTTGTGCAGGTGCCAGAATGCTGAAAAATGTTTTGTGACTATTTGTTGCAGCAATAGAGGGAAATAGTAAATTAGCCTTAAAAAAAAAAAAAAACTTTTATATAAAACATAACATTTAATGCTTTAGAATAACTGCAAAGGCTTTTTGGTAATTACTCCACACCAAATGAAGCAATACTGTTTTCATGACTAGTGTAAATAATAGGGATCCAGGGCAAAGGAAATATAATAGAGCTTTTCTTACATTAGATGAATTAGAAATAAATTTGAGTTTTGTTAAGTGATCAACTAACATTTTCTAGATAGACATTATTTCATGTTCAACAGAGTTGAAAATTTATATTCTTCACTAACACTGAATTCTTAATATTTTATTTCTTAAATACCTTATGTCCACTAAATAAAATGCTAGAAAATACCTTTAAAAAATATAAGTACTGCTTAATATTCAATCCCTTTCCAAGTGTGCATGTGCACACACACATACACCACATACTTTTCAATCGGATAATTGATTAGAAAATTGTCTTATTTCCTTTATCCATTTACTTCAGAAAAGATATGGTCACGATAGAAGAAAGTCAGTGTACCATAAGTGGCCTGAGAGGTTTTAGACCCATTCCGTGTTTCTGCAGTTTAAAAGAAAAGCCTACATACACTCATATATTTTCTGTTCTGTTGCATTTTTAGAATCAGTGTCTTATGTGCTCTGACTAAAATCTAAATTAAAAGATTTGTTTTGTTTTTTATTTTTACAGAATCAAGCTATAAGGAATGAAATCTGTCATTTTAGTTAACTCTAACATTTCAATCCTAAAATATAGCATTGTTACAATATTGCTGTAGCAAATATATATATTAAAAGTTTGCATCTTAAACATCTTGTTTATGCCTGCATGACTTTATGAGCTATATATGCCTCAAACACATGGACACATGTGTATACACACACACACACACACACACATCCCATGTAACAACATTTAGATTTTTGTACTATAAGAAATAAGTTTCCAGCCTGAAGGTGCATGTAAGAAACTTATATTTTGTATGAAACTATAGAATGAAATAAAAGATATATTAGGATAATAATTGAAAATATTATGATTTTTGTTTAGATTTTAGTTAAATTTAGTACATATTTTAGTTTCTAATGGAAGTTTGTATAATCTGCAAAGACCTCAGAAATTAAAGGAAAAACATCAAGTGCGAGATCAATAGGCCTCATTTTTCTTTTTGTTATAGGCATATTGCAGCTTTATTTGTGTTTTACTTAGTTCCATTTATTTCAGCAAATATCCGTTAGAGACTTTCCTATGGGCAAAACATTATTAAATGCTGTGGAAATAAAATTACAAAATCCATTCTCTAAAAGAGCTTCACAGTATAGTGAGGGAGACAAATAATTAGCAAATTTTAAAATAATATAGGACACATTGTGAGATAATTATACCAGGGGAGCTATTATCTTTATTTTCACCTTTCCCACTTATAAAATAGCTTCTGAATTTGCAATGTTATGCCAGAAGATTAAGACTTCAGGAAGACAAAAATGAGCAAAGTAATTTGATTTTTCTACCTTCAAGTTTGAGTCATGGACTGCAGAAGACTACAATCAGAGAAGGCAACATTTTAAAATAAATGTCAGTAGCAGCTGTGGATTTATTACTGGCAATAAGCCAAGTAGGTGTGAAAGGCAGAAAAATTTGTGTGCCTTAAAGTATATGATCTTCAGAGTTATAATTCGTTATGCTCAGATAACTGAAGCACTAATGGAAAAGGATTTATTTTTATAAGAGTACTTGGAAATTTTTCAAATTGATGGAATATTTCCCTTTCTAATCTAATTCTATTTTGCTGTCCATTGTTTGTTGCATTTTTTAAATAAAAGCAAAATGTAAACACATTAGCAATATTCTCAGACTCTTGTAGTAGTCTCTTTCCATCTGTTTCTGGTCTCAGAAATAGCCGTCATAAAATTCATACCTCACTCTCTTGTCAATTTCAGATTTGTTTTCAGATGAGGAAAGTAAATAATTTCTTATATTGTAACTGCTTCATGTTCTTTTTAATTGAACAAAGTATATTGGGGATCTTCTGATTTGTCTCTTTTGCCCTCTCTCTGACACACACACACACACACACACACACACACACGCATACACACAGCTTTGACAGAAAAATATGAAAAACAAGAGGTCACCAATTGCACAATCAATGTGACCTATTTAATCAGTCAAAGGGTACTGCATAGAACTTAAATGCTCAATCTGGTATATGAATTTTGTTTATAATCACAAATTGCTTATTTTCTTGATTTTGTGTATGTCTGTTGTCAGTACTTAAGAAATGAGTCAAAGCCATAAGCTATAACACATATATTTGAAGGATTTTGTCTATTTAAATTACAGGCATTCTTCTTTGAAAAAAATTCTGATGGACAGAACAATACATTTGTGATCAGAATTTAGATTAAAAAGTAAATGTTCTACTTTAATACTGAGTTATCTCTTTGGATGAATATAATTTTATTCCTGTCTCAGTGGTCATTGTAATAGGCAATATCAAGACAAGTGTACTGAATGAATGGCTATCATTTATGCATTATAATGCAGTTAGAATATAAGATGCTAACATTCATTTTGGTTTAAAAGCTGTCTATAGCACATAAATGAATTTTTCCATCAATTAATTATGTCTTGTCTTGACCTTTTAAACAGGCTCAAAATTGCATAACCATATTTTAAGGCTTATCTTTTTTTAATATACACTTCCTCCTTATAAAAATTCAAGTTTAAATTGTTAATTTATCATTATCTATTCTCTTTGCATTTGGAGAAAACAACCTTTAATTGCCCCTTAGAAAACAGAACATTAATTCAAGAGTCTTCCTATTAAATATATTATCATAGTCAAAATTTCTTTATGAGTAATATAAATGCAAAACACGAACCAGCGACATCTCATTGATTCTCTTTCTTATTTTTCTTGACCTCTATGTGCTTCAATATGTGCTGCCACAAATCAAAAATTCCTAGAGCAAAACTTTCTGCAAGAGTAAAATAACATGAAAAAGGAAGAAGCCCCTTTTAAGTCATATCTTAGGCATACTATTTTTCTCTACGGAGAATGCACACATATCTTTTTCTCTCATTAGATATAAGTACTAGATTAGTATTATCAAAAATTGCCCCAAAAATCAGATCCAAACTACTATAGATTTTTTTAAAATCTTTTTATGAATTGTGTGCTATGCTTCAATGACAAATCAGTCATTTTGTTGAGTATTGTTTGACAAGCTTTGGAAAAACTAGAGCATTCTTTTAGGATTTGGAGTGAAGATAGCAACTGATTGCTTAAGTTATTAGGATCATAACTGGAATCTCTCTTCAGAGATCTGAACTCAAAATACTTTTTACTTAGAATAGATCGTTTTGTTGTTTTGCCTTAATGATGAAGGCAAGTCCTAGAATAGTCAGTCACTTCAGTTTTTTAAAACATCAGTTCACATGTCCATAAAAATAAATATTGAAAGCCACTAGAAATTAGATTTTTATTAAAAGCAAAAATAAATATTGAACATTGATGACAGGCAAATGCATCCCTTCCACTATTACCTCCAAGAAAGTATTTATTCATGCATTCGTCAAACGTATGTTGAGCATCTAGTTTGTTCCTAACCCAGCACAATAAAAAATAATAGAGCAGACTGTTAAGAGGGTAGAAGGTAAATCAATAATCCAATTATAATTGTTAGAAAAAAGTGTAATAAAATATTATAAATGAGGGCAGAAATTATATGCTATTATATTGGCTACTTTCTATGTACCAAAAGCTACACAAACCATTTTTAATCTGCACATATTTCATTAAATCAAAACATCTCAATAATATCAATATTATTATTCAATGACTTAGAAGAAACAATTGAGGATGAAAGAACTTAGAAAATTGAAATATGGTTCTTGACTATCAAGTGATGGAATCCAAACTGAGTTACTCCAAACCTTATGGGTTTTTTTTTTTTTTTTTTTTTTTTTTCATTATGCTTGAAAGCTAAGTAAGCCTGGAATGTTCACAAAGGACTTGGCAGAAAAGATGATGTGTGATCCAACACTTGAGGATAACCAGGATTTTGCTAGCTGGTTAAGGTGTTAAAGGACATTCCAGGCCATGGGAACAGCTTATGCAACAAAAGCAAGTGCTATATTTAAGGATCTGTGAGTTATGTGTAGCTCTGGCAGTGTTTGAAGTGAATTTCTGAAGGGAATTGTAGTGTAAGAAGTTGGCAGGAAATGTCAGAGATGGTTGAGGTTGTTTTGTTTTGTTATAAGAATGAAAGTGGAAAGACATATTTTTATTAGGAACTTACAAAGAAATACAGACCAAGATTAGGGGTGGCAGGAAGTATATTGTAAGTTATGGGACTATTAAAGTAGGCTGGAATTAGGGCAGCAACAGAAAGGAAGGTATAGCACAGAAACAATAAAACAAGCTTTTTGTGGTTTTTGTTTGTTTGAGAGTTTAAGAAGCACTGATTGGGCTGATTTAGTTCCTGATTTGATATGAGCATTGAAGGAAAGGAGAAAATGAAGATACTCAGGCTCTTACCTTTGGGGCTGCATAAATCTTGTCATTCCTATCATAATATAAATTTTTTTAAAGAGGTGAAAGGAGGTTAAAATTATTAAATCATTTTGAGCCATGCGTTATATTTGACAACACAAAGCACCTGTAAAGTAAAAAGAACAGCAAAAGAAATAAGACCCTGAAGAACAAAATGTTTAAGCTATGAGTTGGGGAGGAGAAACTATCAAAAGAAGAATAAAAAAGGCAGGAAGAAACAAGAAGAAATTTCTTAGAAATGAAGCATAAAAATATTTTCCAATAGGAATGGTGAACAACATCACAAACTATTAAAATGTCTAAAGAATGAGAAGCAGGATAGGCCATCGGATTTAGCAAAATATGGTAAATGCTTCTGTAAGAATATGAAAAAATCTTAAATGTGGTGAACATAAGTAAGAAGTAGGATGAAACCAGTACCTTCATAATATATGCTGGAAATTAAATCAGATTTGCGAAAATAAAGGCAGATATGGTCACCTATTATTTTAAAGAATTTTCATAGCAAAAGGAAAAAGCAAATAGGGGAGAAGGCTTTGGGGAAAGAGCAATAACATAGAAAGATTTTCACTATTTGTTGTCTTTTATGCTGAGAAAGATTTAAATAAGTTTGTACTCTGTAGAGAAGAAACCAGAGGATGAGGTAGAGTAGAAAGAAAGAAACCAGAGGATGAGATAGAGTAGAAGGAAAAGGAGAAAGAAAGGAAATGGGAGAGAAAGAGGAGAGCAGGGAAGAAAAGAAGGAGGAAGAGAGAGAGAGAGAGGGACTGATGCTAGGTGAGATACATTAAGCTAAGAATTAAACTCTCAGATAAGGCATTGTGGGATGGCATCCAGAAGGCAGATGGAGATGATCCTGGGAAGCAAAGTAAAGGAGGGAAATTTATTGTTCTTAACCCAGAGGAAAGAAACATAAATATTGTAGCTTTATTTTCTCTTTTGTTTCATCTGCAGAGGTAAAGTGATCTGGAGACCAAGTAGGAGTTTGAGAAAATGTAAATAACATTCATAGTCATTAGGATGAATGAAAGAGGATGGGCCAGGGACAAATATGGCATTCCCTTATAAACAATTCAGGTGAAATTGAACAGTATAAGTTCCTTTGGTATTCACCCTTGGACAAAGATCAAATAGTTTTTCTTTGTTGGCTCAGGGATAGTTATCATGAACATGAAATGTAAGTTGAACATGAAGCAGACTGAGCTGCTGAAGGAGAAGGTCACATCTTTCTCCCAACTCAATTAGTAATCAAAATGAATCCACATAAGTAGTCTATCTCCACATGGTTTTCATGATATCCTTCAATGTATTCATAAAGAGTTTAGTATCTATCAATTTTCATATTACATGGAAGATTATCTCTTAATTTTCATTCCTGCATCTTTTTGACCTCATCTATGTGCACAATCCCCCTTCCTGAAGAGCCACAAGCAAGCTTCTTGATTTTTCACCCTCCATTTATAGGACTTTGTCTACAATCCTTTTCACATCTGCTCATCTGTCACTTCTACCAACTAGCCTTTCATCAAGCATCCAGGTTGAAGCTGTTCACCATTCTTGAACATGCTCACACCTCACTTGTGTCACATTCTAGCTTCTTACTCGATTTTATTTTCTTTGTATTATTCTCTGAAATCATGTTCTTATATATAAAACCAAGCTCATTATTTTGCTTTTTTTATTGGCACAAAAACTTAACTTCATAAATGCAAAAATTCTGGACAACTTATTTACTCTAATTTAATCTGTAGTCCCTAGAATAGTGCCTGACAAATAACATGGCTCAAAATATTGTTAATGAAAAGGCCGGGCGCGGTGGCTCACGCCTGTAATCCCAGCACTTTGAGAGGCCGAGCTGGGTGGATCACGAGGTCAAGAGATCGAGACCATCCTGGTCAACATGGTGAAACCCCGTCTCTACTAAAACTACAAAAAATCAGCTGGGCATGGTGGCGCGTGCCTGTAATCCCAGCTACTCAGGAGGCTGAGGCAGGAGAATTGCCTGAACCCAGGAGGCGGAGGTTGCGGTGAGCCGAGATCGCGCCATTGCACTCCAGTCTGGGTAACAGGAGTGAAACTCTGTCTCAAAAAACAAAACAAAACAAAACAAAACAAAACAAAACAAAACAAAACAAAACAAACAAACAAAAAATATATATATATCTCGTTAATGAAAAACTGAATGGATTGGAGAAAAAGCAATTGCCTGAGAATGTACTTCTGGCCTGACTGTGTAATCAGCTGCATAGACATGTACAAAAATTAGTATCATTTCTATATTCCAAAAATGATCAAGCTGAGAACGAAATTAAGAAGACAATCTCATTTACAATAACAACAACAAAAAAACAAAATATCTAGACATATATCTAACCATGGATCTTTCAATATATTTAACTGAAAGATCTTTGCAAGAAAAACTAAAAAACACTAATGAAAGAAATTGTAGATTCATTTCAACAAATGAAAAAAACATCTTATGCCCATAGATTGAAAAAAATAAATATTAACAAAGTAACAAAGAAGAAGAAAAAAGAACAGGGCCTAATGCAAGAAGAGGAACAATGATTAATTACAGATTCCAGTTTCAGGCATGCCCTTTGGACAATTTTTGTTCATGTACTGAGAAAAAGAATCTCTAATACTATTCTGCAAAAGTATTAGAAAGAAGACAAGTAGGTTAAAAACAGCTATATTGGAGTGATAGATCAATTAGCATTTTGTGAATTTCAGTATTTTTGTAAATTATGTTAAAAGTTTAATAGAAACAAATATGTTATAAAACGTTTCAGTGAAAACTTTCTGTAAATTTTGTATATTTTAAATATCTGACTTTATTGACTTCTAGTTTTCCAAGAGAATCAAATTTATTTAATTATAAGACATTTAAATGTAATGAAATATCACCATTAACTCTTTGGAGGAGATGCTATATAAATTCCAAATTACATTCATAAAATAAGGTGTTATCTATTCATTGTAGAAAATTGTTTTCTAAATTGAAAATAAGTTATTTAAGTTGAGAACAGATCAAAAGTTTGTCTTAGTAGACTAAAACAAAACATTAAAGTTTTCTACTTTGCTATAATAATTTAATAACATTTATTTTCTTATCCCTTTTGAAACCCCCATAATACAAGCATTCTACATGAAAAATATGAATACAACTTTTTTTGTCCTTTAACAAACTTGACTTATTCTGTATGGAATTACAGAAGTATAGCATGTAAATTCTGGCAAGTTCTTGAAATTTGGCAAGAACATCATCAAACCATGAAGATTTTTTTTTAATGTGGTGAAAAGAATGCTTCAGCCAAAATAGATCACATTGACTTTGGCAGTCAGTATTATAGAAGAAAGGAGCTATTTAAAAATGTCTGCAATGCACTGTCTATAAAACAGGTAGGTATTTGGTTCAATATTAGTTCTGTATATATTGCACATTGCGTATAATTCTTTAGCTGTTTGAAGTAAAAAGTAACGTCTCTATTATCCCATATTTTGAACTGAGTTTAGCTGGGACCAGCTAATAGGTCCATGTTAAATATACTGTAATTTCTAATTTTTTGTACCACAATTCTTTTTGTTCAGTTTGCTTCCTATGTCTCACTGTTTTTCCAAAAATATATCTCAAAATACAGGATTTATTACATAAATAAGTTATAAATGAAACATAAACACAAATACAGAATTTACACAGATCACAGTACTAAAGAACACTTTTAACCCAGGACAATGGGGCCTGCATTTAGTCTTAAATTAATTCATATCATGGGAATACTCATTGCTACTACCTAATTCAAATCTATGAGAAAGGAGGCACATAGATTAAACAAATTGGTTTATAATTTAATTGATGGATCAATTTTAACTTTAAAAACATATTTTATATCATAGAAATGTGAAGTAAGAAGTTCTAAAGAAAAATGCAAAATGTTTCATAGCAAAACCACAAACTACATAAAACAATGTAGAATTTTTAAAATAAAATATGCATATGAAAATGTTTATTTCAGAGATGATAGTATAACATTTCCAATTGTTGGCATTTGACCTAAAATTATGGAACTGAAATGATTTAAAGAATTTACAGTGCATTTTCAGTATAACCTGAAATGTATATAGAACAAAGACACTTGCATTGTCTTTTTACCTGATCCTCTCAAGAACGCTGTTAGTTGAGGCATACTTTTAGATAGTGAAGGAGAGTGTTCTGGAAGTCACTTGTTCAAGTATAAAAAGAGGTTACAGTTAGAATCTAGGGTAGCCAGATATTTAATTCATAAATTTGTATGATCAATCATTCATGTATCAAAGTTCATATCTGAATATCTGTTATAGGTCAGAATTACTATGTTGAACATGAGAGCTTCTACATATAATTTTTGCTGTTATGCAAATTAAACATCATATTTTTATATTAATATTGTGATATTATTCCGTAAAGAAAAAGAGAAAGCTGAGTATTTATAGTTAGAAAAATCTAGTGTAGCTTAATTCAGCAAGGCTACCTTGAGAAAATGATAGTGTTTATTCTATGCATGATGTATTGAATTTTCCACAGCTTTACTAATTTCATGTATTGTGTTTCATTGTATGCCAAGGTTTTCAAGGCATGAGTCCTAATTTTGACTTGAAAAAATGATGAGATTCTTGTCACTTTATTGTTAAAACAAAATGAGTGCAGAAATGTCTCAGGACACAATTTGTACATAGGACCCCTACCTTTGACTAAATAAATGCTTCTTCAAATAAATAACTATTTCAACTTTTAAATTTGATAAATGAGTTCAGGAAATTTTCAGGATATAAAAACAATGTACAAAAATTAGTATCATTTCTATATACCAAAAATGATCAAGCTGAGAGCCAAATTAAGAAGGCAATCTCATTCACAATAACAACAAAAAAATAAAATACCTAGGTATATATCTAACCAACAATCTTTTAATATATTTAATTGAAAGATCTTTGCAAGGAAAACTGAAAAACACTGATGAAATAAATTGTAGATGACATCAACAAATGGAAAAATATCCCATGCTCATAGATTGAAAAAAAAAAAAATTATTAAAATGACCATAATGCCCCAAGCAATCTCCAGATTCAATGCAATTTCTATCAAGATACCAACATTATCACAGAATTAGAAAAAACTATCCTAAAATTTATATAAAACCAAAAAAAAGAGAGCCTGACTAGTCAAAGCAATCCTAAGTAAAAAGAAAAAAGCTGGAAGCAACATATTACCTAACTTTAAATTATACCAGGCTATAGTTTCAAAAACAGCACGGTAGTGACACAAAAATAGACACATAGATTAATGAAACAGAAGAGAGAACCCAGAAATAAAGCCATATATTTATAGCCAACTGATCTTTGACAATGTTGACAAAATCATGTACTGGGGAAAGGACATCCTTTTCAATAAGGAGTGCTGGTAAAATTAGATTGCCAAATGTAGAAAAATAAAATTGGACTACTATTGTTCATGATATGCAAAAGTAAATTTGAGATGGATTAAAGAGTTAAAAATTAGACCTGAAACTATAAAAATACTAAAAGAAAACCTGGTGAAATCTCTTCTGGACATTGGCTTAAGCAAAGAATTCACGACTAAGACCTCAAGAGTATAAGCAACTAAAACAAAATAGGCAAATAGGACTTAATTTAACTAAAAAGCTTTTGCACAGCCAAAGAAATAATCAATAAATTGAACAGACAACCTGTGAATGGGAGAAACTATTTTCAAACTATGCATCCAATGGGGGACTAATATCCAGAATTTTCAGGTAACTCAAGCAGCTTAACAACATCAAAGTAAAACCAGGTATCTCTATTAAAAAGTACGCAAAGGATGTGAATAGACATTTTTCCAAGGAAAACCCACAAATAGCCAACAAACGTGAAAAAATCCTCAACATCACTAATCTTCAGAGAACTGCAAATTAAAACCACAATAAGATATCATCTTATACCAATCAGAATGGCTTTTATGAGAAAGTAAAGTAACAGATGTTGGTGACAATGCAGAGGAATGGATTTCTTATGACTGTTCATGGGAATGAAAATTAGTATAACTTCTATTAAAACAGTAGGGGGATTTCTCAAGAAACTAAAAATAGAACTATGATTCGATCCCACAATCCTACTACTGAGTATCTACCCATAAGAAAATAAATTATTACATTAAAAAGATATCTGCACGAATATGTTTGTTGCAACACTGTTCCCAATAGTAAAGATGTGGAAACAACATAAGTTTCTCTAAATGGTTGATTAGATACAGGTTAATACACCATGGAATACTATTCAGCCACAAAAATGAATAAAATCATGTCTTTGCTGCAACATGGATGGAACTTGAGTTCATTCATTTGAAGGAAACAACTCAGAAACAGAAAGTCAAATGCCACATATTCTCACCTATAAATCAGAGTTAAAAAATGTGTGCACATGGACATAAAGTGTAGAATAATTGACAACAAACACACACAAAATGGGAAGGTGGGAGTGAGGTAACGGATGAGAAATTAATTAACGGGTACAATGTAAATACAACATTGATGGTTACCCTAAAACCCTCACTTCACCACTATGCAATATATAGATGTAACAAAACTTAACTTTTACCTCTTAAATTTATACAAATATTAAACATCAAGATTTCAAAATAGGGTTACATTACAAAATATCTGCTACTGTTGTAGTGAGATAAAGTTATTTCCAGCAGAATACAGCTTAAGCTGTTTCATTATTACTAAAAACTAAGATGAGGAGGAGAGAAAAGTAGAAGTTTGGAAAGGAACAGCAGGAAGGAGAGCAAATTTTATGTATTTCAATAATAGGCACAAGTTCAAAATGCACTGCCGAGTTCTCAAATGGGCTGATCTAATGAAAGCCAACTGTGTACTTGATGCACTGAAAAAGAAAGGACAACAAGGCATGGAAAGTTTGGGTTCTAATCTTACCTCTACCATTTACTAATTAAGTGATTTAATTAACTAAACCTCAGCTCCTATCTTATAGAATGGAGAAAATAGCATATAACCATTTTTGTGAAGATTTCATTGGTGTATTTCATCAATATAGAGGTATAAAATGATTCTAAAGGATTAATAGAAATAATATTAAAAACAATGGTTTAGATCAAGATTATAATATACTTTTTTGAAGACTCAAAATTGCAAATTATAGCAGTCCTTCATTTCTCCAAACAATTTACTTTGTCAGGAGTGAGACTTAAAAATAATTTAGTCCTAATTAAATTACTGGACAAATTTCCATCAACTTGAGAATTGCATCTTAGTCACATCTTACCTGAAGGACTGACTGCAAGCTACTTGCTTTTCTGTATTCTTGCATACTAATGTGGGCTACTGCCATGTCATACTATATTCCAAAGTTCTTAAAACATCTCTATCCCCATACAACTTTCAAACTATGTAGGTCAGATTACCATAATATGCAACTCTACAAGAATCATAATTTTGTCTTAACTGTTCAGTATGAGAATCACACTTGTGGCAACCACACAGAACCAAATTAAAATGACTATAAGAATTGCAGACAGGTGCACTGGCAGAGGACGATTCCTCACTTTCAACATTTAAGAAAAATTCCCTTGCCAGCCTCTTTTTCCTAATGAGCCATATTGATGATGACGGATTTCAAAAGAATGAGATTACTACAAAAATCAATGCATTAGTGAGATGAACATATGTTAACTTCTGAAAACGACTGATAAAAAAAGAAAAGATAAAATATATTACATTGGTCCCTAGCCTATTACACCATATGTCCTAACTCAAGAACCAGGGGAAATACTGTAATGTGTACATGAAAAATGAAAAGAACTTCTATATACTTTTATTCCTATTGGAGGGGGAAAAGCAGATAAAGAGAGCAGCACGGTAAATAATATCAAGAGAATGGGAAGTATTCTCTTTAAATTTTTGCTGTTTCCTCCAACATGTCTTTCCATGTTTTGTTCAACAAATTTTAAGTGATTGTAATAATGTACTTTACTCACTTCCTTTAGGCGATGATTCTATGGGCTGGTAGATTTTACTGCTTAGAAAATAACACTGAAACATTCTCAATTTGTTCTCTCTGTAATTCCAAGTACTTGTTGAGAGTTTGTTAGTTTGCCCTATGCCATGCATCTGAGCAGAAACTGTGTATTAGATCTGGACTTAGTGCTCAGTAAATTGTTGTTCATTATTATTTCTTTAAATTGAAGGAGGTATATTTGATATCATCTAAGAAAATTTTTTAAAATCAGAAACAACCTGCAAAGAGGTAGGTTTCTCTGGATTCTGGCAGCACTTGCTCTTGCAAAACCTGTTGCTATATCCTTTCCAATTATACAGATAGCAACCTATCTCCATTCTGTGTCAGATTCGTGAGTCTACTTTAGGAATTTTCAGGCACCATAAAACTCTGCTGAATCATTTAGCATTCTGCTTCAGTTTCTCCTTACAGCATTTAATTTGTTTACTTTGCAGCCTTTGAATGCTTCAACAGCTTTGATGCCCTTATATCACTATCCAGCCCCAAGACAAACCCTGCCTAGGGCAGAGCCTTTGCCGAGAGTATCATTTAAATGCAGATGAAATAACCACATTTTGGGCTCCATTGTTGATGACTCCACTTTGTTCATGATACAGAATATTGCTTCTAGGAAATGATGATGAACTGTTTAAGAAACCTTATTGAGTATCTATTTTGACTATATTTCATAAAACTATTTTTCATAGATATAAAATTTGTAATTCACTAACACTCTTCTGAAAAACATGAATCTGATTCTGTTTTTCTGTACCTGTATTGAAATATAATTATAAAATCAAGTGTCTACATAGCTAAGTCTTAAAATAAATGTTAGCTTTCCACTTTACTTTGCCAATCGTGACTTGGCTGCTTATAATTAAATGTTAGACCATTTTTTCCCTTGGGAACTAGGATCCAAAAAGCTCATATTCTAGTACCTAGAAACAAAATAACGGTCTTAGATTTTCTTTTCTTATGAAAAGGCACTACTGAAGATGACTAAGCTAAAGTTGATCTAGGACACGTGCTGTCTGAAATATGTAGTTCTGAAAATGAAAACACACTGGATGTTGGAGCCCAGTTTGAGATGATCCAGATACCCAATCTTTAGTTGGTCCCACCCAGAAAGAGTACAAAGTGCCTGTACTGAAACAGTTCAGTTTACTAAATTAATTGAGCTCAAGGACCTGAATCCCTAGAACCATGGTGGTGATATACTAATGAGATAGTCTCCTGGTAGAATAAGGACTGGCATTTAACACAAAGCATGGCTACAAAATTACCTCCCCTGGGCAATGTTAAAGTGCATCTATTCAAGCCTCTCAAATAACTGAAATTTAGAAAGATTTAGTCATGGCTGGCTTCCCAATATTGACCAATTTTAAGAATCTTTCATTTTCCTAAAATGTCCTCTTGCTTTCTCATCTATTTTGGAATGCATAAGCACCTCATTAAATTATTATTATTTTGTCTTTTGTGGGTGGGGTTGGCAGTAAAGTATTAAATACTTTTCCAGTTTTATCTTTGAATTCCTTTATGGTTGCATGATATGTAAGGCATGGTTACCCAAGCTTTTTTATTTCTCCGCATCAACAAACAATGCATCCACCTCAATAATATGTGATAAATTCAAATCTCTTTCTATTAGCTTTTTACAGATTTATAAAGTTCCTTTCTTTTCAAATCTATTTCTTAATTTTGTCTTGCTTATGCTCTTACATCTTTCCTATTTCTGTAAAGCTCACCCACATTCAGTATTTATCATTTGCCTTAGATCCTTAAAATTTCCTGTTTTAATGATTTTTTTAACATAGGGCTTTCTAAAGGAATAACACAAAATTAATAAGACAGTGGACATTTTGAAATGGCACTCCTCTTACTCCTCAACGTATCATTTTAGGAATTGTGATACACTCTACAGTAACATATATTTTTTTTAGTTATTGAATCAAATATTTTCAAATAATTTTATATCATTTTAAAGGGACAAAGTTGTAAATACATAATGTCAACAATATAAATATGTACATGTATAAATATATAGACATATGAACATATACACATACACACATATGAATCAAAAACCCTCAGAAGAAAGAGTACCAAAATGTTAAAATTGGACCTATCTAGGTGGGAAGACTTAGAGGTTTCTATTCTCTTTATCTCTTTGTATTTCTCCATATTTACTATGGGCATATATTATGCAACTAAGTGAAAAATCCATTTTTCGATGAGCACGGGGGCTCATGCCTGTAATCCCAGCACTTCGGAAGGCCAAGGTGGAGTTTGAGACAAGCCTGGCCATGAGTTTGAGACTAGCCTGGCCAACATGGTGAAACCCTAACTCTACTAAAAATACAAAAATTAGCTGGGCATGATGGGCATGCACCTGTAAGCTCAGCTGCTTAGCTACTCGGGAGGCTGAGGCAGGAGAATCACTTGAACCTAGGAGGTAGAGATTGCAGTGAACCAAGATTGTGCAATTGCACTCCAGCCTGGGTGACAAGAGCGAAACTAAAGTCTCAAAAAAAAAAAAAATTTTAGAGACAGATAAAATCCTATTTTTCTTTAAAGAACAAAAACATAACAGTCCAGCCTTCTCAGTATCTGTTCTCATGTGACAGGTAATATTTTTTAAAATGTCTATTTGCACAAGTAAAGTAACTACACCAGAAGTATAAACTCTAGTCTCCCCTATTCCAAAGTCACTCCCTGGGAATGAATTAAACAACAAAGTTATTTTCTGAGCCCTTACAAAGAGTCAGTTGCCATTTAGTGCACCATCAAAGCACGAAATACAACCCAGAGACCCCAGACTGAGGCAGCATGTGGGCCATCAACTCCACAGGCACCTGCTAAGTAGCATCCCTGTGCACACTTAAAGCACACCTAGTGGCAGTAACTGATTAGGTTACATATGTGACCAACAATTCCCCTGACTTCAATAGCAGAATAAAGGGGGGAAGTAAAGGAAGTTACTTCCCTTTTGTACTCAGTTGATAAAACAAGTCTCAAATTGAATAATTGGCCCATTTTACCTCTAATAATGCTTTAGTTCACACTACATTGTTTTTTGCAGGTATTGATCTTAAAATAATAAAATCTTAGACTTTCAAGAGATTTTACAAATTATTTTAACATCCAAGTCTTCACAGTTTAAGTCCATACAAATGATCCGGAGATATTGTTAAAACGAATATCCGGGGCTCCACCTTCAGAAATTCTGATTTGACGGGCTAGAAACTTATACTGCAAAAACATTTCTAGTGTAAGTAGGATTCAGATGGCCCACGGAGAACTTTTTATGCACTTGAACAATGGTTCTCACACCTATAAAATCCTTTGAAAACACAATTAACAAATATATTCATTTCCTAAGAGAGGAGAAAAGAGTAATCATTAGTAAGTTTAAGATCACCTATACATCTTTCTCATGTGACAGGTAATATTTTTTAAAATGTCTATTTGCACAAGTAAAGTAACTACACCAGAAGTATAAACTCTAGTCTCCCCTATTCCAAAGTCACTCCCTGGGAATGAATTAAACAACAAAGTTATTTTCTGAGCCCTTACAAAGAGTCAGTTGCCATTTAGTGCACCATCATAACTTACATTTTTAAGTTATATCTATGTGACACAACCAGGTGACTTCCACATCCTCTTTTATCTTTATAGCACTCCAGTTTGGTAAAATCAAATTTAGAAAATGCAACAAAACAAACTAAAAACAAAATTACTTTAGTAGATCAAAGAAATAGAACTAACATTATTGGCTTCAGTAGACTCTCAATATTTTCCTAAAAGTCAGTAGTGTTATAGAATTCTTTCTTTCTTTCTTTTTTTTTTTTTTTATTTGAGATGGAGTGTCTCTCTGTAGTTTAGGCTGGAGTAGAGTGGAGTGATTATAGCTCACTGCAGCCTGGCACTTCTGGTCTCAAGCAATCCCCCAGTCTCAGCCTTCTGAGTAGCTGGGACTACAGCCCCATGTCACCACAACTGGCTATTTTTTTTTTTATTTTATAGAGATGGGAACTTGCTATGTTGACCAGTCCAGTTTTAAACGCATGGCCTCAAGTGATCCTCTGACATTGGTCTCCCAAAGAGTTTGGATTATAGGCATGAGCCACCGTGCCTAGCTGTTTTATAATTTTGAAGAGAGAATCTTCAGGAAGTTCAGTTGGTTTACAACAATTTCTAAAGCAGAGAAAACTTTTCCACTAGGCACAGTAAGCACAATACCAATGGCCCACAGTATTTTTAACATTTGATAAACTGTTTTACTTTCTTTTAAGGTTAGAAAAACAATTGAACTTTTAAGTAGAAGAAAATGTTTTAATATATATTATGAATATATATTATGAATATATTAATATATATTATATTAGATATAACATAAATATATAATATATATTTGTCTTCATACAAACAGAAATGTAACATAATGTTTAATGAGAAAAAGGAACCATGAAGGCAAAATTTCTGAGGGACCATAAAAGTTAAACCCTTGCCCACTCCTTTAAATACTTAGATTTGCTCTTACTTGATCAGCTCACTACCCTGACAGACACTGAATTCTGCCCTTGCCAATCCTGGGTCCTCAAAAGCCTCCTCACCATATATCTTTGTTTGTGCTTCCAAACTGTCAGGCTCGGTTGACTGACATCACTAAAAACATGTGTGAAATGGCTTAGTTGGGCTTCAAATGGCCGGTCCTGAATTTTCAATACTCTGTGTCAATCACTACTTCCAGCAGCAATTCTTAATCTTAAGAGCTTTCAAGCTCCCAGTCTTGTCCTGGTCCCTTATTCTCTGCAGACAAATTTCCATTATTAAGGTATTCAAGGACTCTGGAGAAATTTTTCCCTTTATATTTGGGCTCCTTCTTATGCATAATCTTTATAGCATTACCATTCCTTTTTTTTCTTTCTTTTCTTCCTTCCTCCCTCCCTTCCTCTCTCTCTTCCTTCTTTCCATCTTCTCTCCTCCTTTCTTCCTACCTCTAAAAAAAAAAAGGAACTGTTCTGGTTGAATACATCCTTCTATTTTTAAATTTGTTTCTGCATGTTTATTAATAACCTTTGTTGTCATTCTTTACATTCTTTTATTTTTGAGGTAAGGTCCCACTCTGTCATTTAGACTGGAGTGCAGTGATACAATTCTATATTCTCTTTGATCATTCTATATATATGTATTTACTATTGGCAATTCTCACTCATTGTTTAAAATCTCTCCTTTCCATCTCCCAGTACACCCCAAAGAGGTGTTTTGCCTCTAACTTTCCTTCTCTTCCTACATGAAACAACAGATCATTATGCCTGTCAAATTCATTATATTTATAGTTTCATTTAAATTATATTAGTCATGTCTCCTCACCATTCAACCCACAGCTAGCTCATTATCTTCTCTGTCTTTGTTGATGTCTCTACTGAGGATCAAAGCCCTGGATCATTTCTGACTTCTAGTTTTTCTTCTCCATACATATATAATCATTTTCTGAGTCCCTAAGATCCTACATCCATAATATATCACTATATATTAATATTTTTAATTTGACCACTTAAAATCAATCTTCTTGTGACATATTAGTATATTCCTTCTTCCAGTTCTTTATTTTTTATTTTTGATTACAGTATATATACAAGTAGAAATAATTTTAATTGATTCCCTGTTCAAAATACTTCAATGATTCTCAGTATTATTACTTTTTAGCTTGTCTGTATGACTCCAACCTTGACATTTTATGCTTACATGTGGTCATTATCATTACCATTAGTGATATGAATACTATGAATAAGAATTTTGTATTTTTTTTTTTGAGACGGAATTTTGCTCTTGTCGCCCAGGCTGGAGTGCAGTGGGGCAATCTCGGCTCACTGCAACCTCTGACTGCCGGGTTTAAGCAATTCTCCTGCCTCAGCCTGCAGAGTAGCTAGGATTACAGGTGCCTGCCACCATGCCCGGCTAATTTTTATATTTATTTTAGTAGAGACGGAGCTTCACTGTGTCAGCTAGGCTGGTTGGTCTCAAACTCCTGACTTCAGGTAATTCACCCCCATTGGCTTTCCAAAGTGCTGAGATGACAGGCGTGAGCCACTGTGGCCGGCCTGGGTCTGAAACCTGGCCACTGGGCAAGAAATGTCTGCAGTCGGGGATTTCTCCTAAGCCCTGCCCTGTCTGGGCGCGGGTCCTCACAGAAAGTCGACTCACGTGGCTGCTCCCAGAGCTCCTGAAGCTCCAAACCTCGGCTTGGCGGCTAAAGACTAACGCTTCCCGAGCATCTCGGAAGCCCCCTGGACCATCACAGACGCCACACTTCTGACAGGTATGTCAGATCTCCATACGCAAGCCTGGAGCCTGAAATTCTGAAGTCCTGCTTGCCTCAGCTGATGTCGCCCACGCCCTCCGGCAGTTCGCCATTGTCCCTGATCGCCCCAAAGAGCTTCCCAGGACAAGCCCTTCACCCAACCCTGCCATCTTAACTGTTCTTATGATAATGTAAATACCTCTCACTCAACCCTGCCATTGTAACTGCACTTACTCTGCAACACCCCCGCCCCCCAAAAATCTATCCAAACCTATAAAACCAACTCCTATCCCACTGCCCTTTGCTAACGCCCTTTTCCGCCTTAGCCCACCTGCACTCAGGTGAATAAACAGCCATATTGCTCACACACACACACACACACACACCACACACACACACACACACACACACACACACACACACACACACCTCACACACAAAACCCACCATGCATGGTGGCATTTTATTCTCTTTTGCCACCATGCCTGACAAAAAGCTTGGCACATAGAACAAATGATAAAAAAATATTTTTTGAATGAATTTATGTATTTTTTTACTGACAACTTAAATCTGTAAAGACTTGGGGAAATTATAGGCTTATATAAATACGGACATACAAATTAGTATAGCCATTATGAACAAAAGTATGGAGGTTCCTACAAAATGAAAAATAGAATTACCATATGATTCAACAATCCCACTCCTGGGCAAATATCCAAAGGAAAGGAAATCAGTATGTCGAAGAGCTATCTGCATTCCAATGTTTATTACAGCACTATTCAAAATAGCCAGGAAGAACCTAAGTATCTGTCAAAAAAAGAATAGCTAAAGACAATGTGGTATAATATACACTATGGAATACAATTCAGCTACAAAAAGAATGAAATTTTATCATTAGGGGTGACATGGGTGAGGTTGGAGGACACTGTGAAGTGAAATCAGCCTGGGAACAGACAAATACTGCATGACCTCACTTAGAGGTGGAAGCTAAAACTGTTGATCTTTTAGAAGTAGAGAGTAGAAGACTGGTTACTAGAGACCAGGGAAAGTAGGAGGGAGGGAGGCTAGTTAGAGGTTCATTATCATTTACAGAAGTACAGCCACATAAAAGGAATAAATTCTAATGTTTTATATTAGTATAGGGTAACTATATTTAACAATTTATTGTATATTCTCAGATAGCTAGAAGAACAGATTTTGAATGCTTCCAAGGCAAAAAAATAAGTGTTTGAAGTGCTGAATATGCTAAATACTCTGATTTCATGGTTACACATTGTACACATGTATTGAAATATCACACTGTTCCCCATAACATGTACAATTATTTTGTGCCAATTAAAAATAATAACAAAAGCAAAAAATAAAAAAGAGAATTTTTATTTTAGTAATGTGATTTAAAACATAAAAATGAGGTCTAAGGTCATAGAGATAATGAGCAGAATTGGTTTTTGTTCTGGTGTTTCTGTTGTTTTTCTTCATTTTCTAACACAATTTTTAGCACAACTTACTTAAAAGTTTTTTAACAAATTTAGAGAAATTGTGAAACTGATTTAGGAGAGGCTCACAGGAACCCTCATTCACAGTGAATTGGGGGCATAATGTAAATATTTTAAAGCTATGCATCCAAAACTTTGGTGTTTATTATTATTATGCTATAAATTCTGTGAGTACAGAGATCTTGTGTTTTTTTTTTATATTCACCTCTTTCCATGCCTTGTTGAAAAACAAATAAGATATATAAACATTAAAAGATGCATACATTTAATAATTATTAAGTCCTGACTACATGCCCACCACTTTAGATACACCAACGAACAAAGCAGGAAAAAAAATTCCTTCAAAAAGTTTATATTAATCTGGTAGAAATATCTTATTAAAAATATATAAAATATAAAATGTTCAGACGGTGATAAATGCTATGGCTTAAAATTAATTAAGGGAGTGAATGAGGTAGGGTATGTGGGAGTTGGATACTACAATTTTAGTTGGAGAAGTCATGGCAGACATCCCTAAAAAGATGTAATTTTTGCAAAGACTTTGAAGATGTGAAAGAGCAAGCCATGTAGGTATCTAATGATAGGTAATTCTAGGAAGGGAATAAAGAAAGTGCAGAAGTATGATGGCAAAATCAGGTATATATACCTAACACTTCTGAGGAACAGCAGGAAGGCCAGCATCACAGTAACTGAGGGAGATATAGATTCAGAAGTGGGAAACGAAGTTAGAGAGGGTTAGGGTACAGATTATGTAATGTCTTGCGAGCCTTTGTCTTTTTTCAATGTGTGATAGGCAACAATTAACAGTTTCATCCAGAGTTGTGGCATGATCTAAATTGTACCCCAAAAGATGTCCCAGGCTGCTGGATGTATGTTTGGAGGCTAGAGAAATAGGAGTGGTGAGGTAGAGAAGAAGGATAGAAACTTTTGGGAGGGCACCAAGCCATTCATGAGGGACCCTCATCAAGACCCAAGCACCTCCCATTAGGCCTCACCTCCAACACTGGGGTCACATTTCAACATGAGATTTGGAGTGGACAATCATCCAAATTATATCATTTGCTAAGGTATTCCACTTGGATTGTGAGAGAAAGAAAGGAATGGGAAATGATATAAATGACTTCAGCCTGAGTAACTCAAATTGTCAATTTCTATGATGCTGAAAGCTGTAAGAAAAGTAGATTTGACAAGTACCAATAAGTCAGTTTTGTACATGGTACATTGGATGTCTACTAGCTATCTAAGTGTAAATGTCAACTCTGCAGATAAATGTAGGAGTCTGGTGTTCAGGAAAAAGGTCCAGGCTGCAAAAATAAATTTTAGTCATCGCTGTATAGATAGTATTTCATTTCATGAGCCCAGTTGAAAATATCAACATAGAGAGTATAGACAGAAAAGAGAAGAAGGGCAAGAAGTAAGCCCTGGGGCTTAGACGGAGAGGGAGTAGTCAGTGGGGCAGGAAGGAAACTAGAAGAAATTGTACTTTTGGAAGACAAGTCAAATATTTGAAAAAGCCAAAAATGATTATTTGTTTCAAATACTAAATTCATGTAAGATAGGTCTGAGAAATAGCAAGTAAATTTTACAATGTGTTGGATATAGGCAATTTTTAAAAGAGCAGTTTCAGAGGAGTGGTAAAGACAAAAGCCTGATAAAGGAGTTTAGAGAGAAAATGAAGAGAAATAGAAGACAGTAGGCTATGAAACCCACAAAGAGTGTTATTTTCAAGGGAAACAGAGAAAAAGAGTAAAATTAAGGATATGGGGTCAAGAAAGAGATGGTTTTGTACTATTTTTAAAGTAATATGGAGGAAATTGCAAAAACGATTATCTCCTGATTTTTAGATCTCCATGCATTTTATATGTAAGTTCTTAAACAGAAATAACCCAGTCAAGATATACATTAAAAAATAATATTTTTTTCAGGGTAACGCGAATGTTCTCTTGAGCAAAATTAATCACCTTACTAAAAGTGTACAAAACTAGTAAAACTTATATAAATTTATCTTAGGACGTATTTTTAAATATTGTTCAAGAAACAATTGTTAATCAAAAAATAAACCATAGTCCAGATATCTAGGTGGGCAATGAATTTGCTAGAAAATCTAAAATATGATTTTTAGGCTATATGATGATAATTCAATATTAAGCAACCAGGATATAAAATTGCGTGTCTTATACTGATATATGTCAAAGTGTTACAGTCTCTCACATTCTGATAAAATACTAATTTGAATTACAAAAAAAAGCACTTAAAATTTGCAAAAAATAAATTTTAATAGGAGAATTTATAGTATTTTGTTTATGTTGTAGTTGATCAGTTAAGATCACAAAAATACCTATCACACTTAAAATAATTTATAATTTTTTAAAAATAAATCTTTTAATGCAGAAAATAAAATTATATAGAGTTTATTTCATTATCTGTAAAAGTCAGTTATCATTTTAGTAGTAAAAACTAAGATTTGAGGTAAAATACTTATCTTTTTAAACACTGGTTTCTAGAATACTAGATTGGAGGCTTTATGAGTTAATGTCTCATTGCACACATCAAACTTATTAGTATTCAGTTACTCTGTCACTTGTAAAAATTAAATAGGGTAAAGAAACAGAAATATTGATATCACCTCTATACATTAAATATATATCAACCACTTAATGATAAAGCAAAAAGGAATGACTACGTAAGAATGAACCCTTACAATTCTGTGTGACTTCCTCTCACCAATGTGGTCTATCCTCCACCTTAAGTCTTGGAAGGAGTGCTGTTATGAAGATGTTGAGAGAGAAGCTAATGCTATTTTTTCAGATGATCTTGTCAAATGGGGCCCTGAAGGAAAGATTCGAGCTAAAAGACTCCATTAGATAGTCCCTTGAAAAATAATATAGTTATTCTTGAAATGCTGCAAAGGAAATAACTATGGTAAATCTGATTTAGAGAGAAAAATTAAGTTAAAATTATTCAGTTCCAAGACGTGGCTAAGAAAATATAGCCTATAAATGTAAAAGCTTGTTACTAACAAATCACTCCTTTATATCATAGCTGTATGACCTAGAAACTTACAGCTTCAGTAAACTTAGGAACCTACGTATTTACTGCTATTTCTTACTTAACTCTGTGATTGAGATTGAGCACCAGAGGAATCTGCCAAGAAGAGGATGTATGTCAAATTACTACACAGATTAAACTAGTCAACTTATGGGAAGCATAAAATAAGAATTATGCAATTCTATTAACTGAATGAATAATGAAACCTTAGGAAATATTTTAAGTAAACTGCCACATCATATTTATTCTAAGTGCTGGGAGAAATATGCCTTAAACATTTATTGGCTTGTAATAATGTTTCACACATATTCTTTATGAAATTAACTGGTTAGCACTTAGATTTCTTGTTGGATAACTTCAAACCCTAAACATGCATTTCTTTGCAGTTGTGCAGTAATATATCTAAATTTATTGAGGACATTTCTAATGTCAATTATGATACTATATTGCCATACAAGTGAGAGCTAAACTATATGTTTTGGATTTTTATTTGGAAAACATTTCCACCATATTACTAGACTCCTTCATAATAGACAGTGGTTATTTTGGGCCTGGTTTTGGTGACTGATGTCTGTATTCCTAACACTTTGAGGGGCCGAGGTGGGAGTAACTCCTGAGCCTAGAGGGTCAAGGCTGCAGTGAGCCTTGATTGTGCGGCTGCACTCCAGCCTGGGCAACACAGTGAGACCCTATTTCAATAAATAAATAAAGTAGTTATTTTAGGATAAAGATTCTTAGCTATATATGAAACTAAAGAAAGAGAAAGAGAGTCAGATTAGTCTGTATAGACAGAATATCTAAGAGATTTGATTTTTTAAAGAAAATCCATTAACATTTCAGTAAACAAAATTATATACCGTCACCTTTCCATATCAACGGGTTTTGCATCCGTGAATTGCAAAATTCACGGATGCAAAACTGCAGAGCAAAAGGATTAAAAAAACATAGATGGTTGCATCTATACTAAATCGGTATAGAATTTTATCCCTTTTTTTTGCCATTTTTCCTTAAACAATACAGTGTAACAACTATTTACTTGGCATTTACATTGTATTAGATATTATAAGTGATCAAGATGTTAGAATTAAAATACTCCACCATTTTAATATAAGGGACTGAGTATCTGTGTGTTTTGTTGTTCCTGGGGGTCCTGAAATCAACCTTCCACAGATACCAAGGGAGGACTGTACTTCTTGGGGATTTGATTCTCCACAATGTTAAGCAAATACAGAATTCATTTATTTCCAAAATCAATTCAAATATTAGTACTCTTTAAAGCATGAGTATATACTTCAGAGACAAATTCATCTCAGTTTCTGCACTGAAAGTCCCAGGTCTCTGGAATCCCCTAGGTCAAGGACAAATTGGAAATCTTGGTATGATTGGTGACCTCAAAAGAAAACTTTTCATTTAATTAATTAGTGGTTTCAAAGTAGGATTAAAATTGAGAATCACAAGATTCAAAACAATAAAAACGAGCATGATTTATCCATTGATATAATAAATGGTAGATCAAAAACATTGAATCACATGGGTAAAATACAGTAAGGCCACGTTCAGAAATGCTTATTAATTTAATATTCTTTCCTGGATATATTCTTTTTTTTTTTTTTTTTGCTAAAGTCCCAATAGAAATATAGTTCAAAAGTAAGTCACTTTTAGAATTTTTACAACAGCTTTCTTACTTTGCTCCTTTTTATATTCATTCCATTAGGTATTTTCAAAAATTTTTACTTCGTTATGTATTCTACTTACGCAAACAATATAGTGATGACGTGTTACCACCCAACAAAGTTTGTAATACCTTCTAAAACTTTATTGCCTTTTGCCCAATTTGCATCAACTCCAATTGTGCTGCAAAGAGCACTATGAATAGGGATGTCTAGGTAACCACTAGGCAAGCCTACTTTTTACACTTACTCTCATTAAATTACTCATTATTATTTTTTACCAGCATTATTATAATAATGTTATTTCTATGGCCTGAAATCAATACCTTCAACATATTATCTGACTCAAAACGCTTCAACATTCAAGACTCATATTAAGATTCCCTACACTATTCATAACCATCCTCCCATAAGTGCCAGCACATCATTTATCAATCGTTTTACAATAACAAAGAATTTTTTAAAGAAAAGTTATTTTTAAAATTTTCTGAAACTTTGTGATAATTTGGAAGCAGTAGATAATGAATAAAACGATGATAGTAAGGTGGAAATAATGGTAAAATATATCAATAAGAAAAGATTGATGGGTATCCTGATGATGAACTTGTCTCTCCAACCTGGAAGTTTTATCTAATACATATTCAAGATACGATTTGCCAAATTGGTTACTCATTGAAATATCTTTACAAGTCTATAATAAATTACAAAAACTCTGATTTCTAAACAATTGAATTTTTGGATATACATTGTGCTTAACCCAACATATGTGTATTTTTCTCTTCAGTAGTGACACTGAAACAAAGTCTAATACCTTACTGGAATAAGAAAACTCATTTCTTACTTTTCTTTGTATTTGAAATCTATAAAATATTCGTATTTCTCTGTTTGGTATGTTTTCTGTCTACTGCTGAATAATTATTTAGAACCATAATATCATAAAGTACTAACAAGTTTCCATAACCATAAAATCTAAACTCATTTTATATAACTGAGTTCTTTTAAAAATCACACACAAAAAATAATTTGACTTTATCCAAATTACGTTTTCAAATGGTTAAATATACCCTCGTAAACATTAATAAACACTGATACGAAAGTAATATCTTTCTTATTTACAAAACATTTTGGTAACTATGCCACACAAAGAGGGGCTTATATATTTGAAAATTTTGAAAAAATATATATAGAATTATGTAATAGTCAATACCAAATAAAAATTACCTACAGCTGCAAAATTGCTGGAACATATACATACTTATGTGTGCATGTATATTTCTTGGAAACAAAGGGAATCTTACAAGAAATGCTTGAAAATAGCATCACAATATTCTATACACAATAATTACATTGGAAAACATATTATTAAGGAAATATGAATGACTGAAGCGTATGTTTTAGAAACTGGCTTCAACTACCATCATAGCTATTATTTATAAGAGAGAACTGAATACACTATTTTCTAGTTAAATGTAGCTAACAATTGTTATATCATGAAGATTGGAAGATACCTGTGAGAACAGAACCACATGTTATGATACATATGTCCTTATTTAGGAAGGTATATTATAAGACATAGTGATATTTAGAATATCCATTTTGGTTTCCAGTTTTTCATTAGCGATCTCAAAATTCACTGTTGTGTACAATAATTTGGGCTGTTCATATGTTAATTTGGAAAATGAGTAACAATGTATTTGAAATTTTTTAAACATTTCATTATGTGGGTCTGAGATAAAAAGCAACAATTTCGTAAAATGCAGAATCAGCAAAGTGATTTTTTCCAGGTAGGGACAGCTCTGACAATTTCCAATACTAGTGGCAAATTTTCTGAATGCCATAATTCTTCTATCACTCCTCCACCTAACATATTCCAGGAAAAGTGAAAGTAGGTCAGGTTATTTTACAATATATGAACTCCATTTTATCTTCTCTGTGGTAACCTTACCTATGTATTTGGTCTTTGTGACTATAACAAACGATTACTGCATAGGTCATTTTGTTTTTTAAGTCCAAAATGATTATATGACTAGCTGATTTGTATGTAAAACAGGTGCTAATTTAATATTATTAGCAAATAAATTAAACTGAAGTTTTCAAATTTTCCTCTTGACAAATTTAGAGAAAATACAAATGTAGTTTGTAATAGTAAAAATTTTATCATATTCACATTGCCTAACATTTTGCCATCACATAATATGTGTCACTGAGAAGTGCTTAAAAAGTTACTATCTGTAAAATCATGCACAGTACCATTGAGAATATATTTGATTATATTTTGTTACTATAAGGGCAATAATTAATTTAATAAAATAATTGGAGAAGGATAAATGCAAATTAATCTCAGAACACCAGAAATTAACCTAAAATACTATTTTTAAAAAAGGAGCACCACCAAGAAGAAAACCAAGCAGCGTTGACTGTTTGAAAGTAATTTAATTGCTCTATGAAAGAGGACAGAGAAATATAAGAGGCAGATATTGGTTTTTAAAAAAGGAGACACCTTGCTAACATATGTTATTAGGGGAAAAGTCCTCAAAAAGGAGAGCTAAACCTTCCCACCCATGACACAGATTAACAGTTTAGAATAAATATTTAAGTTTGGTATTCTAAAGAAAAAATACAGGGAAAGATATCTGACGTCTTTGAAGTAAAAATTTATGAATCAACCATTATCTTGAGTATTTAGAAATCTACCACTATTTCTTGCAAATAATATAATGACCACTAAAAATATAAATATTTTTATTATTTATAAAATTATATTTACTAGAAAATACAAAGGGCGTTTAGAAAGAGTTACTTCCATCAAGTAGACAAAAATATAACACGCTGGACTAGAGTAATCGTAGAAGACAGTGGTGACTGACAGCTGCTTGTATGTGCTTGTACAGGTATGGAATGATTTCGGTTCTGAAAGCCTGCTCTTTTACTTCCTATAGAAAATATCACTTATTTTTCCCTATTCTGTTAACTCAAAGACAGGAATGATCTGATAATTTCATGTTTTCAAGGAGATAATTCCATATAAACTTATACACAGGTATGTCTTATGCCAACTATACATTAGACTTTCAGTAAATATTTGAGGATTTAATGAAACTCCAAAAACGCTCCAATTAATATCACTTTAAAAAGAAAGTCACACCACCATCTCCACTACCCTCTCCAACTTTAACCCAGTTACAAATGAGAAAATTAACTGATTGGCTCGGGAAAATATATTTAGTAATTATAAAATTATGTACAATGATTTCTGCATATATACAATTATATGTCATGAACAATGGAGAAAATGCAAATAAGATAATTTACTGATCTGTAAGCGCCTCTACCATAGGACCACAGATTTCTAGTTCCTAGAATAGTCTTTGCTGAAAAAATAGATGAATTTTAAAACTCTAACTTGCATATGAGTATCATTAAAAAAAAAAAAAACCTACTTATAAATCCATATTGTTCAGTACACAGGGCACATTTTCCCAGAGTCAGAAATGTTTATAAATGATAGGGATTTAGGATCTTTCATAAAATGTCACAAAAGCCCTTTATATAATTTGTCTACAGGTCTGTACAAGTGATTCACTAGTCACTTATCGACATTTATAGTTCTATATAAGTTCTATGTGTCTTTATATTTTATCATTAATGTGTCTTGCCTGTTGTCTGACATGTGGTATGATACCTTAAAATCATTGGCACACTTGAAGTATATCAATTAATCAATTATTACTGGGAAAATTAAATCAGATTGTAACATTTCAAATTAATGTTAACGAATGTTTTTGCTACTTGAGTAAGATTGGGTCTCTCTACTCTTGACTTTTTCTACCTGCCACACAATGAAATCACAGATTCTCTGCTTATAAACCACAAATATTGAATCCAAGGTTCTGCGGAATGTGGAACAGAAGGTGAAAATAAAGACTGTAAGCTAGAGGAGCAAAAGGCCATATAAACCATGGCCATCTTCCAGTGCAACACTCTTCTCCCAATAATTGAAACCATAATTTCTGTCACCCACCCTTTTCCTTCCATCTGAAAAGAAAACTGAGTAATTGTGCCTACTAAATCTTCCATTTTCAATACCAATTAAATATAACTGAAGTCTTCTCTTTATTCTTCTAATAAGAAAAATTTCACCTCACAACCTTGTTAGCCACACGTGAATTGCACATAAAGTATTTTTAGTTAAACTGATGAATTAACCGAACTGTAAATAACAGCTTGGAAACAGACAGACATTGAATATTCTCCTTTGTTTATTTCTCTACCCCCACACTTATTCTTTTTTTAGTTATATTTCAGAGAGCCAGGCTCTGGCAATAAGAGAATTTCAAACTAGAAGGTACGAAAGAATCAAGTATTTTGAAAATTTACAATTTCTCAAATAGCTTAACATCTATAAATTAGAAAGTTGATTTGAACCAATCTCTAAGGTATCATAAATCTATAAATATAATTGAAACTTACAAAACAATAGAATGATTATTAGACAAATTTCCATTTGGTGTAATTTGTGGTCTGCAAGGAAATACAAACACCACAAATACAAATACCACAAAATGCTGAACAACTTGAAGAAAAACCTAAGTTAATTTAGAAATATAATTGCTAATAAAGAGAAAAATGAAAACTAGTTGATCTTGTTACATTTTTCAGGGTTGAAATACTATCCTTGAAAAATAATCTAAAAGTCTATAAGAGGATATAAAAATACATAGTCTTTTCTTGTTTAGATGTTTATTCTTTAAAAAACATTCAGATTTAAAATTATGACCATATTTTTAATATATGATTGGCAGCTAAATCTTCAGGCAATGGTCTACTTGATATATTTATTGTTTTGCCTTTTTTAGACACACCCCATGACCTAAAATTTCTGATGTCACCGGTGGTTTTAGTTTTTCACATCTTTATCAAAACCAACTCAGGATAGAAATAAATCCCTACCATTGACTGATACATAGTGGTTTTTAAAAAATACTCCTTTAGGATTAATAATTTACTTCCATTCATATGCTTTGGGAAGATTTCTGGAATCTGCTTTTATGATATGCATTTCTTGTTCAGAATTATAATAAATTAGGCTGTCTTCCTCTTGATATGAATACAGGTGTTTTTTAAATGTGTAAACAATATACTAAGTCTTTGGAGAACTATTTTGAGAAATGCTATCAATGTACTTATTATCTTTAGTGTAGAAACAACTTCTTTGAAAACAGTTTTTAAAAATCATGCTTTTTCTTTGTTGTGGGGATTTCTCAATTGCTGTTGAGGAACTGTATGTAATTTCTCTCAAATTTTCTTCAGATTTTAGTTAACAAGAAACTTCAGAAGATCATTACAACCTCTAAGTAAAACCAGTGTCAAAATCTACAACTACATCTGTGTGTCTTAGTGATTTTCAGTTGGTCTGCATACCAAGCCATGGAAGCAGAATGAAGCCTTGAGGAAATTTGTTTTTATTTGGTAATCTACAATTGAGCAGGAAGGAACAGCAGTAGATTTCTTTCTCCTATTGCTGTCTATAACATGCTTTCTAAATAGCCACAGCTTTCTCTAAGAAAATATATTTTTTTCATTAATCATTAAATAAATCTTTAAAAGATAAACTCTTATTTTGATTATACCATTTGGTAATTAAAATTGAGAAACATTAGGTGACCCTTCAGTAATTAACAATCAAATAATTGAAAGAAACAGAGGATACATTTGAACTCTCAGGCCTATCTGTGTAACATGCATAGTGTTTTCTATAAAGTAATGGAACATCTCCAGAAAACAACTAACAAAGTACATTTGAAGTGCCTGCAGAATATAATACCTAAGTCCTTCACCTTTATTTCAGTTTAACCAGCCACTTCTATTACCAGGGAATACTTCAGGTCAGTAATCTAAATCACAGTATCCCTCACTTTAAGTATAACCTCCTTTTCGGTCAAGTTTTTCAAAAGCTCATTTCTGTCAAATCTATTATTCAAATTCTTAAAGACCGCTGTCTGTTTGAAATATCCTTTCTCCCTTTCTTCTCTAGTTTGGTCTCAGCTATTTATTCAGTGAATAATTCTCTACTAAGATCTTTTCTTTCCTTCCCTCCTGCCGTCTCCTCTCCCTTCCCTTTCCCCTCCTCTCCCCTCCCCTCCCCTCCCCTTCCCTCCCTTCTCCTTCCCTTCTCCTTCCCTCCCCTTCCCTCCCCATCCGAGACAGTCTTACTCTGTTACCCAGGCTGAATGGAGTGCAATGGCACAATCTTGGCTCACTGCAACCTCCACCTCCCGGATTCAAGCGATTCTCCTACCTCAGCTTCCAGAGTAGTTGGGATTACAGATGCCTGCCACTACGCCCAGCTAATTTTTGTATTTTTAGTAGAGACAGGGTTTCATCATGCTGGCCAGGCTGGTCTTGAACTCCTGACCTCAGGAAATCCACCCACCTGGGCCTCCCAACAGTGCTGGGATTACAGGCGTGAGCCACCGCGCCCGGTCACTAAGATCATGTAAAGTACTCATATCACTATATGCTTCTACCACAAAGGTTTAGCAAACTCATATCTGGGTCATTATCATGTGTCTTCTCATCCAACTACTGAAGCACAGCTTAAGATACACACACACTTAGACACATACACAGCCCTCTGCTGTTTGGCATCATTGCAAAATTATTGTCTCCTCTTTCAGCTGGAGCCTCAGATCTGTCTGTGAATTCTTTCCATTTGCACTGTCTACTTTTATTCACAGAAAACAAGTTAATTGTGGACATTGTATTAGTGAAGAACAATAATTAGTGAAGAAAAATTCCTGTCCTCAAAACTAAAGTTTACACACATTCACAACAGCCATAACCTCTTTTCCTTTAAAAAAGCAATCCATTTTCCTATAGCTTTAATTCCCTCTTCTTCAGACCTTGGTCAATTAGTCATCACATCCAACTTAGGTATCTTCAAAGTCTTTCTCCAGTATTTCTTTTTCTAATTCAATAATATGCTCTTATTTATCCAAAACAATGAATAATTTTTCTTTGACTTCACTTTACTCTCCAGCTATGCTTAATATCTTCTTATCCAATTTTCACAAAAGTTATATTTACAGTAATCACATATATCCATTTCCACACCTTCCATTCCCTCAACATACAGGCATCTGGCTTCTTCACTAGAACTGCTTTCACTGAGTTGGCATATTGCTAATTAACAAGCACAGTGGACATTTATCTTACAGCACATATGCTCCACTAATAAACTTTCTTCAACTCTCATCTGTTTATCTTAATGATGAGTATTTTACCTTTTTGATAAACTCCTGAATAACTATCTTTGCCAGTGTTCTGTCTTACTGTCACTGCTTTTTTTAATCTGCAATTGCTTTTGGGTACTCTGGATAATTTCTTCTATAACAATAGTTTTATTCACAATATTCTATAATTCCTAAATCTATATTTTTAATTCAAGCCTCTCCCCTGCCTTCAGTCTTGATACTAAAATGTTGATATATTCCAAGATTTATCTCTTAGCATGCATAAAAATGAACTCATCTTCACCCACAAACCAGTGATCCATTTGATATTTTTGTCCAAATTGTTGGCATCACAATCTGTCAAATAAATCAAACTTGAAATCTTGGAGTAAGTCTTTAATTTTCTCTGTCCCTTATTCTAGAATTTAGTTATCAAGTGCAGGCAGTTTGACAACCTCAATAGTTTATGAAGACATCCTTTCTCTATAAACTTAATGGCTGACTCTCTTCCTAAAAAATATCAAATAACTTCCAATATCAAAGACTTCCCTAAACAAATTGGTGGCTTAGAGGCTATACACAACTCTTTTGTTTTCAAATAATAGTAATATTAATCATGCACAGTAATAGATAGATAACATATATATATATATATAAATAAACACTTAATCCTGCATATATGGTTGATATACAGAATAAATTGATAAATGATAATGCAGAAAGCTTCTGGTGCCCCAATATCTAGTCTGCATTGTATCCATAATAATAAAATGTTTGATGAGCAGTGGCTATCTGGAATGCAAAATCCATTTTATAGCCTTCCTTGAATCTTGACGTATAGATGTAGAGAAGAATCCTATGGCAATGTCCAGTAACCTTATCTAAATGACAGTACTATATTCCCCATTGTTTTGACCAGCTCCTCTACTGCCTGGACACCTTCAGCCAGGATGATGTGTTACAGCCTAGGGTTGCTGAAGGAGTGAGCTAGACAGAATCTGGCTTCCTATAGTTTTGGTGGAACAGACCTGACATTCCAGCCTAGGACTGCATTCTTCCATACTAATTTGTGAGCAATAAACAATTTCATTCTTGCTTAAACACTATTATTTTAGAGTATACTATTATTTGCAGCTGAACCTAATTCTAATGAATACACCAGATTTTGAGGCATTTTTGAAAGACTGGACAATCTGGCAATTCCATGCCACACTTCCCCATGGCAACGACTGGCTGGCACAGAGTAGCATCAGTGTTAAAAATACTGCATTGTCTCCCTCTCTGGACTTGTTTTTAAATAATTAATGTTATTTGCATTTGGATACGAAACACCAGATACTATCCAATTTCCTTAATGTAACATTCAAGGATCTTGATAACTTTATGCCTAATCATCTTCTATATACTCCTTTTTTATATGTTTTTGTTATCTACCTAAACAAATTCCTTGCATTTCTCTACATATACCAGTCTCTTGGGGTACATGTGCAGAACATGCAGGATTGTTGCATAGGTACATACATGGCAATGCGGTTTGCTGCCTCCATCTCCCTGTCACCTATATCTAGCATTTCTCCCCATGTTATCCCTCCCCGCATACCAGTCTCTTTCTAACCTCCTTCCTTGTTTTATGTATTTGCTGCTACCTAGTAAACCCCTATAATGTTCTTCATTCCAAACAGCACATGTGCCATTAGGTAGCCTTCTGTCAGTGTGAGCTTTAGATATTTCTTCTTAAAGGAGGCCTTCTCACCCCTTCAGGTTGTGTCCTTTCTCCACACTTGTAATTCCCTGAGCATCTCTATTACCACACTATTTTTAAAATACTCAGCAATATTCTGAGTAAACTTTAGAATGCCTAAGAAATATGCAGGATGGTATTTTTTAAATGGCCACTGCCAGAAATTTGAAAATTGTCCATCAGTAAGTTTAAGACATTGTCCAAGAATCTGTACTTTAATCATCCCTGATGATTCTCTTTCCTTCCTTCCTTCCTTTTTTCCTTCCTCCCTCCCTCCCTCTCCTTCCTTTTCTTCCTCCCTCCCTCCCCTTCCTTCCTTCCTCCCTCCCTCTCTCTCTTTTTCTTTCTCTTTCGTTCTTTCTCTTTCTCTCTCTTTCTTTCTTTTTCTTTCTTTCCCCTCCCTCCCTCCTCCCTTCCTTCCTTCCTTCCTTCCTTCTTATGCCCAGCCTGAAGTGCAGTAGTAAAATCATAGCCCAATGCAGGCTCAAACTCCTGGGCTCTAATGATCCATTGCCTCACCTTCCAGAATAGATGGGACTACAGGCAGGTGTAACCATGCCTGGTTACCCACTGATTATTTCAATACAGGTGATCCACCGATGATATTCTGACAAAAAATGTCTTAGAATGTGAGTTTCTTGAGAGACTTGAGAGGGTCTGGATTGTCTTATTTATCATATTATACTTAACACCTAGCACATTGCCTTTTGCTCAATAAATGCTTGTTAACAGAAGTATCTTTCAGCACATAGAGAAGCAGAAATCATTTCAGGTCACAAGATCAATTTAATAAAACACAGCTACAGTATACAGTGCTGTAAGGCATCTTCTCTATACCTTGGCTCAGTCTGGTAAACTGTCAGTACAGAGGTTAGCTAGGATTGTAAGCAAACCTGAGTGTTTAGTGCTTTATCTATGTTTCTAACTATTCATAAAACTTATCTAGCACAGCAATACAAATGTGCTTATTCATTCAAAGGTAGTATTTGTGTGCTTATAATTATTTAAAGACCAATATGTACAGCATTTTATTGACATTCACAGATATTCATAGATATTAACATCTATGAATGACAACACTGTTGTCCCACTGCATTGATCAATTCCTCTACTGCCTAGACACCTTGAGCCAGGATGATGTGTTATAGCCCAGGGATCCTGACTGAGTGATATAGATAGATAGATAGATAGATAGATGATATAGATGTATAGATATATCTATGAATGTCAGTAAAAGATTATACATATTGACTACTAAGTAATTCTATTGACCAACCCTATGTATTATTTACAAAATAATTTCTATGTTTTATTTTCTGTTGCAATCCAAAATGTAAAACTCTTGTGCTTTCCAGCTTAGTAATATAATATATTCTGAGTTGACAGCAATTTAAATTGACTGAGAAAATGGTGAATGGCTATTTTAACATCCAGATTTTATATTCCCTAACACCCTAAATATTCATCTCATTGGTCTCATTCGGTAACTATCACATGAAAAATGTGTTTAAGTTTACAATCCAAAAGTCTAGCAGTTGATAATTTTTAAAGTAATTTAAATATATGTAAGTCCATATAACAGTTGTCTATGGAAATACTTTTAATAAAATAAAATGTAAAAATAAATTGATATGTATTAGTGGTATTTTCTGCTCAGAAGATGCTCAGCTTTTCTATTCTTGTCATGTAGCTAATTTATAGAAATCTACCAAACATTAACAATTTGTTTCTAGTTTATCAGCTTGGGCTAAAAGACACATATGAAAGAGACATATGTCATTCTGAGGAAGAATCATTCTTTAACCTGAGGTAAAGCTGCTCTTTGGGTCATCCTTGGCTATTTTCTGTCCCTCTTACAGCACTTGACTTTTGTAAGACCTCTTTGTAACTTTTTCTAGTATTTTTGTTCATAACCTTTTGTCCATGCCCTTGCCAAACTCCGCTATACATTCTAAACCACATATGCATATGAATTTTCGTTTTCCTTCTTAATAGACCTTGAAATTCCTGTCTTAATGCCAACAATTAGTCAAACTGAGGGTTTCCATTAACTGTGCAGGTTCCCTGACTAACGTTTTAAGGTAATAATATATTTTAACCCTGGGTGCAGTTTTAGAATACTGTAATAAGTGTCTTCAATTTGACATTGCCTCCCTTTAAGCAATAACTTCTTCATTCTCTCAGCTAGCCTTCAATATAAGCTAGAGTATGGATATGTTGGGTCTTTTTTTTTTAACCTCTTTACACAAGTTTAAAGAGCACAGTCATAGGGTTCACTTAAAAGAGGAATTGTATTTAATTATAAAATTAATAAGAATATATATTCTAAAACAATCTTCTAGGTCTCAGGCTTATTGTAAATAACAGATAAGTATGAGGATCATAAAAAACATTAAGTATAAAAATTTGTAACACAAAAATATAAAACAAAACTAAATTGTGGTTAATATAAGTGAAACACAGCTCAAACATACCTCTTATTGCTTAAACTAAACCAATAGAACAAATGATCTTTGCCAGAGTTGCGCTTTAATTAATATTTAAAAATCTAATGATTAAATATTTGCATCATAATGTTAGTTTACTGAAATAATGTGATTCATAATCATCTATAGTCTCATAGAATCAAATAATTAAATTTATAAAATATCTTCTTGTATTAAAATAACAGATTCATTTCTTCTCTCCATAATCAGTATAATAATAGTGCCAAGCCTCCTTTGTCCATTGGGCCAAAAGAATGATACTCTCGCATCATTTTTACCCTGCTCTCAGAGGATACATTTGGAATGAAAGAAATGGTATCTGCAGTAGCATTTAAGTTGCACAGCTAGGGTCAGAATTACGGTTAAGTGTGTCTCCAAGTGGTGTCAGCCATATTGTAACAGAGTACTGGAAAGATTCAAGCTCTGTTTCCAACACAAAGGCAATGGAGATCCTTTATTTATTTTTATAAATTCCTTTAATCCCTACAGCAGACATTGGAGAATTCTCCACCTATTCTCCAGAGCCCCAGTGAGTTACTAATGGTAGATTCATCCCTCAAATTTGAGTTCTTTTTTTTGTTTTCCCCAAAGCATTTATGAATTAAGTAGGAGCACTCTAATAGAGAATCTAAATATTTTTGGTGTCTCTAAACACAAATTGATAATCTTAGCAAAATGTATTAAACACTCTTGTTGTATATCTGCTTTAGTTTTTAAGAAAACAGTGAATGAACCATAAAACTTTATTTTTCTGTCAAAAAAGAAAAACCCTCCACACAGTCATCATGAAAACTAAACACAACCTTAATGTTAATGCCACTGTGAATCTATCAAAATGTTTTAATGCAATAAAATAAAATAAAGTAAAACAAGATTTCATGAAGAATTCATAAGAATTTAAGATTTTGGTATAATGTTACTAAATGTTATAATACAGTTATTGCTGTTCTAACATTTACAGACACAATCACTGGTTTTATAATCCCAAATTTTAAAAATGCAATTCAAAGATACAAGCTGATTGATTTACAAAAATAGGAAAAGTTATATGTCCTTTTCTAAACACTGATTTTTTAAAAACAACTGTGTAATACCTTAAAGATGATAATTAATAATTGCCTATGAATAAGATTTTGGTTATTTTTAAATACAAAAGAGGTTACAAAAACTATAAAATACTATCAAGAAGAGCCAATCAATGTTAAATAACTAATATTCCTTGACCTACTGTAATTTGGAACAAAATCTGATCGCATTTAATAGAGACTAATAATTCCCAGTAACTATCGTTAAGAAACCTTAAGATTCAAAATTATGTAGGAAACTCAAGCTTTATTTGCAAACCTATTTGACCCTTATTTTAGCCCTGTATGAGGCAGAATTTGGCAAATTTTAAATGGGTAAAACATTTGTACCAGTCCTAAATCTTAACAAGTAGTTTTAATAAATCTATAAAATGGTCTTGCTTCATTTGTTCAATAAACTATGCAAACACACAATTTGTATTCTCATAATTTTATTAGACTTGCAAACTAAAAGAAACAGATGATATTTCCCTATTTTTCAACATAGACCTCTATTTAGTGGTGCTCTGTCCTATTTCATCCTTCATGAGTCAGTATCCCAGAGGTTGTGGTGTACTACTGCCCTTATTCTTAGACTATGGGGTATGTGGGGATATGGCTGGAGAAAAGTTTTCCAGAAACATTTCCGTAGAATTTTTAAAAAATCTCTTTGTAGCCACATCTTTGGTGAATTATAGCACTGTGACTCATTTGCTTTTAATGTGTCATTTAGTGTAAATCTAACTTTATATAAATCTATTTCTATCTCTACCTATCAAATATATTTGATTAGTTTATCAAAAGATGAAGCTATATGCCCTCTTTGAAATCTAACTGCCTTTATCTTTATAATAGACCTAGTAATGGAAATATTTACTTACAAATATTATACTTTGTGGTGCATAGTATTGGATTTGGGAAGAGTGTGGTCTCAGTATTCGCTGAAAATAAGGATTTTGCCTTGTCACCCTGCTACCATATTTCAAAGCTTAAAGATAAATATCTTTATATATGTTAATTTAATCCGTTAACATTAATTATCTATTATTCTCCAAATATCAGGGAGAATAAAAAATACATAAGACATGAAACCTATTCAGGGAGAACATAAAACATGAATTGACTCCAAAGTATTTGGATATTCTAATGTTCAAAATACCTATTTATTATTCTGAATACCTATTTATTATTCTGAAAGTAGGTATAAATTATTTTAAAAGTAGGTAGGAAGTAAATTCTTTAACACATAGCATTTGCTTAGTGATCTAACAAAACAGTGGCAAATAAGAATAAACTGACCTTTTGTTTCAATAAATGTAGTCCTAAGTGATAAGTTCAGGTGGAAAATCAGTTAGCTTTTTAACACACTAAATGAGAGGAAATAAACTTGCTTATAAAGCTCAGTAAGAAAGCCAACCAGTTACAGATTTATGAACTTGCATATTTATCAACTATAGGCTATCAGCTTACTATTTATAATATTTTGTTAGTCTTATGAAATCTATTTATGGAAAAGGCAAATTCATTAAACACAAGGGGAACTTTGAATTGTGCAGTTTTAAAATATACACTATTGTGACCAATTAATCTGATTTCCTTGAAACTGCTAAACTGATCAATCTTCCAGAACTGGATTAGTACAGAAAGTTTGTCCGTGGTATGTCCTGTATTTCTTAGGGGGGGATAAAGCTATTTTGAACCACTGGGTCATAAAGTAGTGATGTAATTCTGTGCTTTAACAGATGGCACAATTGAAGAAAGGCCAAGCTCTTTATGGTAAATGGCACGCAACTGGACATAGAAATGCCAGAAAGCCGCAGAAAATAAATGCAATGACTTCCCTTTTTGTTTTGCTGTTATTGTTCCTTGGATTATTAGTTTTCTCTCAGAAGTAATCGCCTGCTAGCCTATTGTTTTAGACCGCTATGAATTCAGTTTTCTAAGGTTTGAGTCTGTTTTCTTGTCTTTTTCCCCTCTTAGATTAAGTAAGACAATTACTTTTTCTGAGCTGCAATTCTAATAAGTGTTCTGAAAAAAAAAAAAAAAGGTGATATGAATGACAGGAAAGTAATGAGTTGTGAGGCCAAAAAGTATGGGAAATATATTATATGTTTCTTATAGAAACAGAATATTGTATCGGGTTTTGTGAATACATACTCTTTGAATCTGAAATCTTGTAAGAACTATTACTTAAGTTATTTAATGCAGTATTTCTCTAAATTTTAAAATCAAGAAATCCTTTTTGGAGGCTGCAGATTTTGAAATTACTTGGACCTTTGGAATCATGGACCACAGTTCTATAAATCGCAGAGTCAACATAGATTACATAAAAGTCATGAGAGGGAAGCATGTTTTTCATCTTAAGCAAGTATATTCTGACATCTTAGCTCACTTCACGTTTAGTACTGGAAGGCAAAATGAATTGCTGATAGCATGGACAATTAGTATTATTTTAGAAATAACATAATAGGTACTTCCATTAGTAGATGTTGTGCCAAGCAAAATAAACCAAAGACGGCCGGGCGCGGTGGCTCACGCCTGTAATCCCAGCACTTTGGGAGGCCGAGGCGGGTGGATCATGAGGTCAAGAGATCGAGACCATCCTGGTCAACATGATGAAACCCCGTCTCCACTAAAAATACAAAAAATTAGCTGGGCATGGTGGCGCGTGCCTGTAGTCCTGGCTACTCGGCAGGCTGAGGCAGGAGAATTGCCTGAACCCAGGAGGTGTAGGTTGCGGTGAGCCGAGATCGCGCCATTGCACTCCAGCCTGGGTAACAAGAGCGAAACTCCGTCTCAAAATAAATAAATAAATAAATAAATAAATAAATAAATAAATAAATAAATAAAATAAACCAAAGACCCTTGAAGACAACTAATACAGAGTTTTCAAAATCAAATACAATAGTTGCTCCAGTTCTATAATTGATTTGGTGGGGGGAGAATTTTTTTGAACAACCAGGAGTCAGAATACTATAGGACAACTGAAAAGTGGTAAAAAGACAAAATCGTCTAGTCTCATTTGCTGAGGAAATGGAGAAAAGTAGATCTTACATGTTCTCATCACACACAAAAAAAAGATAAGTATGCGAGGGAATGACTATGTTAATTAGCTTGCTTCAATCTTTCGACAATGTATACATGTATCAAAACATCCCGTTGTATCCCAGAAATATATATAATACTATTTGTGAGATAAATAAAATTTTTTAAAAGATAAAATTGAAAAGGACAAATTTAAAAATCTCTGATTTTTTCTAAAAGGGTGATTTGGCTCCTTAGCATATTTTACCTATATGTAATATGAAGCACTAGAAAGCATTCTTTCTGCCTAACAGTCCTATTGAAACGAGAGCATGAAACACGCACTTGTTTAAGCTACCACACTGCTATTAAATTTTTTAACACATCACACCTCTGGCAAAAATTTTTTTTATTAAACCATTTCATCACATCCTAGTGCTATGTAGTTTGTGGTGTTTTTGTTTCCTTCTGTAGACTAGCTAAAATCAGCTACCATGAAGAGATTTAGATGAAGTTTAGTTGGTAGATGCACAGAAGGAAGAGAAATAACATTTTAGAGTATCAGCTACTGCCCAATAAGTAGAACAAGTGAGGGAGGATGTGAGTTTAATTGTATTAAATTCTAAAACACATGTATTTACTTCATGGTAGATATGGAATGGAAATATGATTATAAGATAGCATAGGCCGGGTGCAGTGGCTTTACACCTGTAATCCCAGCACTTTGGGAGGCCGAGGTGGGCGGATCAGGAGGTCAGGAGTTTGAGACCAGCATGGCCAACATGGTGAAACCCTGTCTCTACTAAAAATACACAAAGTAGCCGGGTGTGGTGGCAGGTGCCTGTATTCGCAGCTACTCAGGAGGCTGAGACAGGAGAATTGCTTGAACCCGGGAGGTGGAGAGTGCAGTGAGCCGAGATGGTGCCATTTCACTCCAGCCTGGGCAAAAGAGCGAGACTCCGACTCAAAAAAAAAAAAAAAATAGCATATACCTATCATCCCAGGGAAAACAACAAGCATGTGGATGTAAGAAAAGTGTCACAGAAGATTTAGGTAGATAGATATTGACAATCTTTCCTCAAGTTAAAATGCCTCTAAGTCCCTCAGACCTGGATTTGAATTTTGGCTCTGACACTTAGCAATGTACTCTCAGGCAAGTTTTTTTTCATCTCCTGATTCTTTATTTATAAAATAGTGATTTTAAAAATTGCCTACTTGATAGGATTATTTTGAGAAATTTTAAAAATAATAAAATTATCTACTATTAATAAATAGCTAATACTTTCTGAAACTTCATAATGTCTCAACACCTCTTTTAAGAATTACTATATTCTTATTCACGACATTTTCACATTCATATTCACATTAATACATTCACTATATTGCATGAGGTAGGTACTATTGTTGTCATTCACATATTACAGGTAAGAAAATCAAAATCCTGTAACTAACGTTAGTAACTTGGTTAAGTTCACAGTTGACAGTTCTCAGAGCTATATTAGAAATGATACAGTTACATGTTACAGTAGGTAGCTAGTTAGACAGACGCAGGGCGGGAGAGAGACCTGCCCCTCCCAACCCTATACCAGGAATGTCAGGGGACCATCATGTGATGGTCAGGCAGTTGTTAGCTGTCTCTTTAAAATAATTGGTTGCAGCTGGCCACAGGGACAAGCATTCTCCCAACAGAAAAACTTGAAGCTGGTAATCAGCAGCTTCCAAATAATTAGAACTGAGGAGTCTGGCGAGTGGGCTCAAGCATATGCACTAAGAGGAAAAATGGCGGAGTATAACCGATACATGACCTCTAGGAACATTCAATTGATCAAATATGATGAATTTACTATCAATCCTCTTCAACCATGGTTCTAGTCCAGGCCTATTTTTATACTACATTTATAATAACATTTTGATGAATTCACTGGCATAATTTTTAAAATATATAAATTAAGTAGAAAAAAATATAAAAATATTCTATATATTTTTGGAAACTGTATACAATTTGCTTAAAAATATTTTGAAGACATTTTAATGAACATATATAATAAAAATCCAATTTGAGTTTTATTAGGGTACCTTACAGTTAGTTCACTCTAGGGATTGGTAAATTTCCAGATCAGTTCTGATACTAGACCTGATTTTATGCTCCCTGTGAGCAAAGAATGCTTTTTATATTTTTAAGTACTTGAAAAAAATTTAAAAATAATATTTAATGACATAAAATTTATATAAAATTCAAATTTTTGTGCCCATAAATAAAGTTTAAATTTTGCAAATAAAAATGTTTGGGAATTTGTTTTCTCTCTTATTTTATATGTAATAGCTACATAATATACTTCAGTATATAATAACTACATGATATCCTAGATTTTGCATATTAGCTCATAACACCCAAAATACTTATTATCTCACCCCTTACAAAAAATGTTTTCTGACAGTTTGATTCTAGTCCAACAGTCTCACTGTAAATATGAAAATTTAGGTTTATTAAAATTAAGAGCCTTGCCTAACAGAACTGGTTAGAGGAGAATATAATCCAGAATCAAGACCCTCTGCCCGTAGGTTCATTTTTGTGGTCCCCTAAATAATTCCAAGGGCTTTGAATTCCATATTACCATGAGGTTGTATTATGAAAAACTAACCAGAGCTTTCATCCAGCTTTTAACTTTCTTTTTAAAAATAAGCAGGGTATTTACAACATGGTATCAAATCTCTACAGAAATAACTAAAGCTACTCGGAGCCTTATGAAGAGGAAAAACTGTTCTTATGTAACATCCAAAACTATTATTTGAATTACAGCAGTACTAACATTTTTTTTTAAGTAATCACAATTTATTTAGAAGATTAAGTTCAATAATACTTAGGTTTTAGGGATTAGAGGCAGTTAATGATAGTGAGCTGAATGGTATGTGCACATAAATGGTTTTATAAAGAAAACATTATTTTTTAACAAAAATTGTGCTGCCTATTCAAAGGTTGGACTCAATACCAAATGTTGTGCATGATTCTTTTAAGAGCTTGTCAAACCAGAGTTGCATACAAGCGAAGGTAAAATAAAACCTTCAAACTGAGACCAACATTTGACTAACTACCAAATAAATATAATCTGATTCTCATTCTTGTGTTGATTACTAAAGGTAACCTTACTTTAGCAGAAATCTTTCCTCTTAGAAAATAAAAGTCTAAGTCTTTAGTCAGTGGTAGTGGATGTAGTAATGGATAAAGTTAGTTACTTCATTCTCATTCCGAAATATGCCTGTTAAAGCAGAACTTTGCATTTCAACTTAAGATTTATATTGTACTTTTATGTCATAATCTGTTTTTATCCTTTTGCACACCATTTTAGCTTTTTTTTACTTGATTTTCAGAAAATAATAGCTTACTAATTTCTGGTTTGGGGAAAAATATGCAGATATTCCAGATATCATACATGTTTCATACCTTTTCCACATTAGTTGTGTCTAAAAACCAGTTTACATTTTAATTTTCAATAAATCTGCCCTGAAGATAAAAGTACACCAGTTAAATGCAACCAAAGCTTTCGTTTTTAATCTGTAAAATGTAGCATCAATAAAAGAGTAATGCTAAATTCTAAGTCCATATTTTACTTCCTAAATACTCCTTGAGTTCTGTATTTCATTAGCAGCCTACCCAGAATACATAAATAAGCAATCTCAAATGTAAATACTAAAGTTAATTCTACAACCTAAACTCTGCTTCCTCCAGCCTTTTTCTTTCAATAAAAGGCATAGTCAAGACGGCTGATTAAAACACACACACACACATACACAATTATTTTCTTTACCTTAGACCCCAGCAATCTTCCCCTAGCTTCACATTTCTGTTCATCTCCACTGTTATCACTATTGTCCAAGATACTGTCATCTCCTACCCAAACTCTGCAACAGTAGCTGTTTGCCTTGTCCTTTGACCTTGTAATTCATTCTACTTTTTAAAAAGCCTAAGTGGGCTGGGCCCAGTGGTTCATGCCTATAATCCTAGCACTTTGGGAGGCCAAGGCGGGCAGATCACCTGAGGTCGGGAGTTCGAGACTGGCCTGGCCCAATATGGCGAAACCCCATCTTTACTAAAAAAAAAAAAAAAAAAAAAAAATTAGTCTGGCTTGGTGGCAGGCATCTGTAAAAAAATAAAAATAATTAGCCTGGCATGGTGGCAGGCGCCTGTAATTCCAGCTACTTCCCTCGGGTGGCAGAGGTTGCAGTGATTGCACCACTGCATTCCAGCCTGGGGGACAAGAGTGAAACTCCAACCAAAAAAAAAAAAAAAAAAAGAAGACGTCTGAGTGGTTATCTAAATATACTACTTTGATCATACTGCTTGTGAGTTTAAAACTTGAAGTAAAATCGAAATTCCTTGCTATAACCTATAAATCATTTTCTGGCTTATCTCTGCCTCTCTATGTTTGTCTGCCTATGGGGCCAGACTCTAGCCATTTTTTCTTTTTAATTTTCAAATATTTTTAAATTACAATGTATTGTACTTGGTGATTTATTTTCCAAAATCTCTGTTGCTCCATATCTTAAAATGCTTGTTCCTTTCTTAACATTTTTCACACAATTCCAGTTTTATCTCCTCACAGAAGAATTCTCTGATGACCCTAAAATAAAGGAGGAGGTCATTTTATTTCATTCATAGCTCTTCAGTATTCAAGTTTATGTTATCTATTACTTATTGTTTTGTTCTTCTGTAATCCTCTGTAGAATGTAAATTCAGATAAACAGAAGTATAGTCTGTTCTGTGTATTAGAATCTCGGCATAAGTGTCCAGCATATAGTAAATGATCAATAAATATATGTTGATTCAATTTTGGCTATTGTAAATACAGCAGATGGGAGAGCAGATATCTCTTTGATATACTGATTTCCTTTTTTCTGGGTATATACCTAGCAGTGGGATTTTTGGATCATATATGGTTGTTCCAACAATAAAAGTAAAATTGCTACCATCCCACTTGTTTTCCAGTTCCTTTTCAGATTTTGAATTTGGTATAATTAAGACGTAGTGCCCTGACATAAGGCTATCTTGCCTTCTTGAACCACTTTGGGCTATATAATACATTTACTACTGAGACTTATATTCTGAAGAACTCACTTTATTTTAAAAGCTGTAGTGAAAATATTTCCCATTCATGGTTTAAAAGGCAACATAAATACAGGTTGAAATTTCTCTTCTGGTACTATGTTGTACTAGTTACACATATTATGAACTAAAAATCCTGAATTTATAAAAGAGAATAATCCTGTTTCCAGTCTATGTGAGGACTAAAGTCAGAATTTTTTATCTTGCCCAAATTTCTACCTAAGGGAGTTGTGTGCTACAAACTATAAATTCTCATCAGATGGGTTTTATCTGACCCTATATATTGTGACTTGCTTTTCAGTCTGACTCTGGCATAACATTACAAGACAAGGAAAAATATTTAATCCCAAAACATATTTCCTTGCCATACCTTGAAATTGCCTGCAAAATCTCTTGTGGGAAAAAACCCATGTCCTATAAAGAATCCCCTTTGTGCCGGGCACGGTGGCTCAAGCCTGTAATCCCAGCACTTTGGGAGGCCGAGGCGGGTGGATCACGAGGTCAAGGGATCGAGACCATCCTGGTCAACATGGTGAAACCCCGTCTCTACTAAAAATACAAAAAATTAGCTGGGCATTGTGGCGCATGCCTGTAATCCCAGCTACTCAGGAGGCTGAGGCAGGAGAATTGCCTGAACCTAGGAGGTGGAGGTTGCGGTGAGCCGAGATCACGCCATTGCACTCCAGCCTGGGTAACAAGAGTGAAACTCCGTCTCAAAAAAAAAAAAAATAAAAAAAAAAAAAAAAAAGGAATCCCCTTTGTTTTCCTTCCTTTTTTTCCAGATCCAAGAGATAATCAACTAAGAGCCAGGCATTGTTTTAGGCCTTGTAAGAAACATTTTACAACCTGCTCTCTCTCTGAAGTCTTCTGAGATCCCTCTGCACAATAAAACTTGGTCTCCATAATCCTTTATCTTAACCTGAACATTCCTTTCCATTGATCCCGGGTTTTCAGATAAACTCAACCAACTGTCAACCAGAAAGTGTTTAAATTTACCTGTACCCTGGAAGCCTCAGCTTTGAGTTGGCCCGCCTTTCTGAGCCCAACCAATGTATTTCTTAAATGTATCTGATTGATGTCTCATGCCTCCCTAAAATATATAAAACCAAGCTGTACCCCAACCACTTTGGGCACATGTTCTCAGCACTTCCTGAGGGCTGTGTAACAGGCCATGGGCACTCATATTTGGCTCAGAATAAATCTCTTAAAATATTTTACAGAGTTTGACTCTTTTCATCAACATATACATTTAATTACCCTTCAGGTGTGTAAATTGGGCTTACAGGAATGGAAATTTAAAAGGCAAAATACTAGCTATCCATGTAAAAATACTGAAAAAATGTTCTATTTTGTAAAATATTATAGCATAAATATCTTTTGAATGGCTATTAATGTCATGCTCATGCAAATAATATTCCAATGTGCTCTCATCTTACTTTCTTCTTAATTTGATGTTATAAATTTTGAGTTAAAACAGTAACATGACATTCCATGTAATTCAATTCTTGGAGATTACTGCTAGTCACAGGAAATTTGATTGTTGGAGAGATGACTGGTATGGTGAAAAATACAAATATCATCCAATTAAACATTGCTAAAAAATAAAAAAATAACATTTTCTGATCAAGAAAAAAATTAACGGTTCTGTCATTAAAGGATGTGCTGAGATTTAGGAAAACATTTAGTCATTCAGCAAACAGAGGGATTAACAGCATTAAAGTATTTACTTAAGTAATTTAGTCATTTCAACCTCTTCATATTCATTTGATAACTAGTTAAGCCAATTTACATCCATGATTTAGAAACACTGAGTTCACTGATGTTAATATCAACTTAGTTATGGAAATGCCATATCCAACCATTTACTGTATAAGCTACCAAAAAACACACTGACGGTGAATATGCCCAATGAAGTAAAGTTAACTGGAACACAACTGAATCAGATTCGCTATAAAATTTATCTAACTGGACATAAATTAGCACATAATTTTTGTATGATACCATTTCATATTTAACAGAACAAAATATTTCAGATATAATAATTTAGTCATGTAGGATTATTTTAATTATATGACAGGTTTTTAAATAAATAATAATACCTGGACTAAAAGGTACAGAGTCTACAACTGTATGGCGGCAATGCATAATTTCAAATTCCTATTTTATAATCTTATTATTTTATGGAAGAGGCAGTAAATTCTATATAAGCACAGAATATTATCAAAATTCTATTACTATGATAATAATGTGCATTTCTTTTTTCTTTCATATGCAGCTTGGAAATGTTAAACAAGATATTGATTTAAAATGGAAAAGTGCACAATGTCACAGAATCTGGTAACAGCCATTATTGTTTATGGTGCTAGTGATCCTTTTCCGCTTATCCTCCTTTCCTGGGAAGCAAAAGACTGATTCTTTGATAATGCTGTGGAGTGGCCATTTATCATCTATGTTTGAGGCACTTTCATTTTTCACTATATATTGACTTTTTCTATCGATATGCTACAGCTGAGCATGTTTCCTTCCTGTATTCTTCTGCCAAGAAAAGAAATGGAGTTGGAAGCAAAGAGAATAAGACATATAAGTGAGTAAATGCGTGCCTCAGCTTACTCCTTTCTGCTTGTTAAGCCCTTGGACTTGTGCATCTGGACATTACTACTAAGTAATTGAATAAGTTTTACTAAATGAAAAATAGCAAGGAGATTATTAGCTTTACAGTAAAATTGTAAAATTTTATACAATGTTATATGAAAGCTTCTATAATCTAAATCTAATATATATATATATATATATATCACAAATCAAACCTAAGTGCCCAGAGACTATCTCTAAACTTCTTATAAAAGATTTTATTTAATTTTCCAGTGTCATGTTTAATTTCGCAGATAACTAAAATTGAAAAATTATCAGTCATTCACTTGTCCTGATAAAAACTGGTATGCTTACTTCTTTTTAGAAAGATTATTAAAAAACTCTTTATGAAGTTATAAAATAGCAGGAATTATTCCCATTTCACAGAAAAAGAAATGAAAATAAGACTACTGAAGTAATTAAATTACTTCTTTCATTTAAAACATTGGTTTAAGATTTTCAAGTATTTACACCAGCTAATAAAACTGATGATGTAATGATTATACTTTTTCAAATGACTCAAAACCTAAATTACTTGAAAGAAACACAAAATGTTCTAGCGGCATTCTTCAAACACTGCCAGACATGCACTATGCTATAATTCCAATGATGTATGTATGTCACCTTTGTAGGGCATAAACTACTTGAGGTTTGAATTAGCTTATTGTATTTTCCCAGCAGAGCTTCTATAATATTTTTCATTTGGCAAGTGCCCAATTAATGTTGCCAATTGAATAGTTATGTCTAACACATTCAAAAGTCTTCAAACAATTAGGTAATTCTCCAATAAACTTTGTGTGAAGTTCAAGTATAAAAAATAATCATATTTCAAGTTTGTAACATAGTATATATTATCGGGTAAATGAGAAAAGAGTAATTAGTTGGCTATTGGGGTCTAAGCCAATAAAGTGAAATTGCTAGTCAATTGAGGGAAAAGTGTTATACTGGGCTTAATCATCAAAGATGATTTCTTCAGTGGTTTATTTCATTTTTTTAAACAATTTTTAAACATTTAATTTGTTATCTTAACTATTCAAATTTTTTCTGAAATCTGATCAAATTTTAATAGATCATAAAAAATTGTGATAGGTCACAACAAATTAAGCTCACATTTCAAAACTTGTTTTTAATAGGTGGCTTCATGAAACCACTCAGATTTCTTTGCAATGTCAAGAAGAGTCTTCATGTTAGTTTTTATAATAACATCTTGGTAACACTATAGATGAAAGAAAATGACAGGAGATTATAAGAAAGGTATTTAATTTAGACCTCTTTATGGTTCAGGGCCACATTAAAGTAAATCATATAATTTAAAAATCTTGAGTATGCACGTACTATGTTGATATCATGCAGAGTTCATCTTTTAGATTAAATGAATAGATTTCAATAATAGAGAAAATGAATCAAAAGTTAATACATGCTAAAATTAAATATTTAGCACACTTTATATTTCTATTTTTCTTTAAGTATACAAATAAAAACGGGATTTATAAATTAGTTAGCAAAACTGTTCAATTAGAAACCACTATTTTCAGTGTTACCACTATTTTCATGGAAGTTCTAAACTTCTATGATCACCCTTGCAAATTCATCCACCTCACTCTATCTACTAAATAACATTATTTGAAATATGAAAAAGCTAAATTAACAAACTGTCTTTATAACCACCAATATAACTGCAACATATTAAAATTCCTGACAATTCTACATACATCTAATATAAATATTAAGAAAAAATCTTGTTGTGTTCAAGTTATATTAGCTATTTCAGTCTCCTCTTGGCCCGTAAGCATGTAAAAATGGTTAAACAATAAATTTCTATGGCAACAACTTAAATTCTAGGATATTCTTAGTTACAGCAGCAGCCACAGAAGCTACTACTTTCTCTTGAGCAATGTAACTAAACAAGATTGTTCTTTCCTCCTTTTCCATTGAGCACAACTAAAATCTCTTTTACTTTGATAAACTACAGAATGATTTAACTAGAAACAAGATATCTCAACTAATGCACATAGCAACTACAGTTATATGAGCATTTTATGTAAAGACAACAAAGAGAAGATGCTAAGTACTTTAAAATTAAAGTTACATGGTGAGACCAAATGTATTATGTATCCTATAAACTAATCTAACATATATGTGTATAAAACTAACGTATATTACTTACATAATTGTTACAGGAATTTTATCAAAATGAATAAAACATTGCCAGTTTAAATAATAAATATTCCTATACATGAAATTATTGGATATCTTATGTGCATAGATTTTTAACATATATTATTAAAATATTCTGATAGTCCTAAAATTTTAGAATATATAGATGACTTGGTTTCAATCATTTGAATATCTATAATTTATGAACTCATTTAGCACACTCATTTTTTCTCTTTTGGGCTATGTCTTCTTATATACTACTCTTGAAGAACACACTGAAGTTATTTCCACTGAATGAAGGGCAAATTTCTGTTGCTGCAAGAAATATCGGAAATATAAAGAGCCACCAATACATACTTGGCTATGAACATACAACCTGAGTCCCTAATTTGTTATATAGTATTTTCCTAAATGCATATTTTTTAAAGATTGCGTTAAGAACTTGATCAGATAAATGTATATGATTACACACTCAAAATATAAGGTCTTTGAATACAAAGAAAACTGACTTTAAATTTTACTCCACTACTTATGTATGACCAGAGTTGCTGCTGACTTTTCTGAAGCCTTGATTTTCTCATCTGTATAATGGAAATAGTATCTCACTAAACTGCCTTGTGGTTAAGAAATTAAATAATTATGTAAACCACTTAGCACATGCATGGCACACAATGACTACTTCAAAACCATTGAAGCTACTATTTAAAAATAATTTTACTCCTTTAACCTTGGTTTCTATATTGTAATTTCTTTTTAATTAAAATGAAGAAAAGTTCTTGCCTCTATGCACACCTCCTATGCAAAGTTCTAGTTTCCTGACCTAGATTAGTCATGTATCAGTTTCAAAATTACTAACATACCTCACTAGATATCTGCCATTAAATGTCACCTTCCACCAGAGATGTTGTTTCTACATCTGTCATTTTTTCTTCTCTTTCCAAAGGTCACAACATTGTCAAATGTATGCCTCTTCTCCCCCAATTTTTCCATCACAAATCTGTCAATTGCTCATCAAGAACCCGGTTGTACTTTCCGTAAAGAAAAAAAAAAAATCCATCCTGTGAGAAATTAATAAAAAACAACCCATAATAACAGAGGAGATTAGGTTGCAGGTTTACCGTCATGAAATGCAGTCCACAAACAAAAGAATCAAGAGAGAAAATGATGAATGGCCTTAGGAATAGTCATGGTTTATAATAAAGATTTTATTTAAAAAGTGTTAAAATAAATAATACATATTCCAGAACATCACTGTTCTGGGAAATCACTTCCCTTTAGAATATGAGTTCTAGATGGTAAATTTACTTACAACTGCTCTGGGATCTTTCATTAGCTGATTTATAATCCTATATTAAAAACAAAATCTATGGTCTGCAGTCTTTTGACATATTTCTCAAGGGTGGATATGTGGTGGAATGCAGACTCCATCAATATATGTGGTTTTGTTTGCTTTTTGTAGTTTAACTGTTGTTTAGAAATCCCAGAGGAATATGATTGAGGCCAGAGTTACATCGGTTCATAAAATTCTAATAGTTCAATGCTGTTTTTGTTAATTGCTGGGCCACAACCAGAAATCCGGATGATGGGAGAGAAACACTTCTTTAGGATAATGATTAATTTACATAAAGATGAGTGCTTTAACAAATTTCAATATGCAGTTGCTGGGGCGGGGAAGGTGGGTGGGCACTAATTAGTTTTACCGTTTTCAGCAGATGTTGAATTCAAAATGCTAGCAGCATCTCAAATGCCAGTCATTAGGTCTGTCTCTCATTGAAGAGTGCTGACCAATGAAATCTCCATTCTGTTTAATGAGACCGATCTAGGCAGAGTCAATTAAATCAAATCTCTCCTAACATCCTTAATATATCTGCAGTGTGGGCAGCACCAACAAAAGCAGCAGAGAGGGATTTCCAGTATTAATAAAGGGATTCACTGCCGCATTTGGAGAAGGGAAAAAACGAAGGGGTGTGTTGGGGAAAGACCTTTATGGACTGGGCAAAGCCTGTAAAGTCTGAGTTAGGGTGGGGGTGGGGTTAGGGGTGGGGGCAGGGGAAGAGGAGCTACTTAAAGGGTAAAAAGCTAAGTAAGGCGATTAGAGAAAGAGCCTTAATGTAGCTCAGGAAGGGATCTACCCCCAACCGTTTCCCTCCCCTGTCTCTTCCACCGCAAATCCAATTTACCAATTGCAAATATGAAGCTGGAAAAATGTAAGGATCCAGAGTTGAAAACATTTTCACTTTAATACTGAAAAAATATGCCATTATAAAATCCTCAAATAGAATTAGTAAGTTTTCACGTGCTTCCTCGGTTCTTTTTTCCTACTTTATAAGTAAGATTTATACCAGCACAGAATTGCTACCATAGGATTGCAGCCTAAGCACTAGAGTGACATTAATTGGTCATGCTTAACTGCCTCAAAATCATTTTTTAAATAATTACACTGATACTATAATAGAAATCATGGGTACTTATTTTACATTCAGATGGAAGGCATTATTGGATATGTATTTTAAAAAGTCCCCCTCAAAAAATAAAATAAAATAAAACATCACCATCAAAATAAAAGAACCCAAAACAACCCCTAAAAACTTCCCTCAACAAAATACATTGTTAACTCATAAAACGGACTGATGACTAGCCATGCAAATGTCTTAAATAAAACCTTTACATTTTTTTTTCACAGTAAACGTATGCTCTGAACTGCCTACCGATCACAAATAATGGCGAAATGGCACTTTCTGATTATACTGTATTTTGTTTATAGAAAGTTTGATACGATGGAACTTATCAGGTAAGAGGGTGGGTGCTGTGAAGGAGATGATGTCTCCAGTCGCGGGGGCGGGCAGAGTCCCTGGAGCGCGTGGATTCCATGCGAGCCATGCAGCACTTTTTGTTTTTTTGTCAGAAGTCAGAGTTACTTATTTACAATACATTCATGCCTTCGTGCAACTGCCCATCCCTGCGTAGCCAACAGGGAGCCATCACGGGGCTAATCCACAGGGGAAAAATAGATATCTATCTCTCTATATAGATGTGGATATATGTATATATGTATAGAACCGCGGCATCCAACCCCACAGGCCCCGGGGCCGAGGGCGAGGGCACTGTCAGTTCTTCCAGCAGGGTCCGTGCTGGGCTTTCAGTCAAAAGGGGCTCTCAGCAAAGAGCGAGCTGGCTGAGCTCTCCCAGCTCGCCACAGTCAGCTCTTTGTTTCCAGGAGGGAGCTAAGGAAGGGGTCAGTCCCTCTCAGTTGTGTGAGAGCTCACAGTTATTTATCTACTTATACCCATCCAGGCTGAGGCGCGGGAATTTGGGTACACGCCCCTTCAGTCCCCTGGGTGCCTGCAGCGGGGGAGGATGTATCGCCTTCCTTCTGCCCTCCCCTACCGGGGCTGGGGTCTTAGTCTGAGAGCGAGTGAGAGCCACAGTCATACACTCTGTGGGCCCCATCTGCGTTGTAAGGCCCATTGTGCCAGTAGGAAGAGTCACAGACTGTCTGTAGGGAATTAATCTCGGACGCGGAGGAGTTGGCATCTCGTCTCTTGGACCGCTTTCGGTTCCTCAGGATAAACACGAGCATGCCCACCACGGTGAAGGCGGAGGTGACAAACACCAGCAGCAGTCCCGGGACCAACACCGAGATGGACACCCTGCTGGTGTCTAGGTAGGAGTTGGAGTGCGTCCCGGTCTCCGCCAACCCAGTGCTGTTTTTACTGTGCGAAGTTAACGTGGGCGAGATCCTAGCGTACAGCTGGGGGCAGATCTCGTCATTGGAGAGGAGCATGAAATCCTTTCTAAAGAAGTTCACTGGCGTCTCACACTTGAGGTCGCTCATCAGCACTTCGGAACCCAAGCGTTCTGCCCATTGCTTGAAAGGCACAATGGTGCAGGAGCACTCCCAGGGGTTTCCGTGGAGGTCTATCTGGATGATGGAGGTTAACTGGTCCAGCACCCCTGCCACCGGGAGGTACATGAAATAATTGTTGTGCAGGCTGAGTTTAGAGAGCGAGACCCCAGCGAACACGTCCACGGGCAGGGACCTCAGCAGGTTGTTGTTGAGAATGAGGATCCTCAGTTTGGGCATGGCATTGAAAGTGCCCGGGAGGATGAGCTGGATCGCGTTGTACTCCACGTTCAGGTACTCCAGGTTCTGCAGCCCCGCGAATTTCTCCCGGGACAGCGTGTCCAGGTAATTGCTATCCATGTACAGCCACCTGAGGTCCAAAAGGTTCTTGAAAGTGTTGTTCTCCACGGTAGCGATGTTATTGTTGCCCAGATCCAACAAAATGAGGTTCTTGTAATCCACAAAGTGCGATTTTCGGATGCTGTGGATCTTGTTATCTCGTAGGAAAAGCTCCTGCAAATTGGAGAGCTTGGGCTTCAAATCAGCCAAGCTGCTCACGTTCCGGTTGTTGCAGTTCATCTTTAAACCTGCCCCTGGAATGTGGTCGCAGCTGCAGCCCCCAGGGCAGGGCAAACTATTAGCTAAGGGTTTGTTTCTGGAGCTACCCGTCGCTATCGCTGCTGTGGGTCTGATTTTGATCTGCCAGTTGCCTGGGATCTTTGTACCTCCGTTTGGAGCAGACCCTGGGGTGGCATGATCCTCTTGCCCATTTGTCTTGAAAGGAGTTGGCAAGGGGCCAGGAGCAAAGGTCTCTTCTTGGGCAGGGGGCGCAGGGAGACTAGAATCCACTCGGTTTTTCAAAGGACATAAGTCCTGTTCGGTGGTTTCATTGAGGTCTTTACCCTGCAGTCTGGTGGGGGCTTCGCAGACCACTCGACCGATCAGAGCATTCTTAGGAATGTTTTCCAGCCATTCTTTCAGGGACAGCAGATCACAGGTGCAGTCCCAAGGGTTATCCTCTAACAGGATCTCCGCAATACCAGGGATTTGCTCCAAGACCTCCTCATAGGGCAGCGTTTTCAGCCTGTTACCCCGGAGGTCGAGGTGGGTGATGGGCACATACTGGAACACGTTGGCAGGTAGGGTGCTGATAAGATTGTCATTTAAAATGAGTACCTCCAGCTTGTTCAAGTCCTGGAAGGCCCCCGGGTCTATATCTCGTAATAAATTAAAATCAGCCTGGAGGTATTCCAGATCGTCCAGCCCCAGAAAAGTCTGCTTTCGAAAAGACTTGATCTTGTTGTTGTTGATGTGCAGCCTTTTCACCAGCTGCAGCCCCAGAAAAGCTCCCGGAACAATTTCATGCAAGCCATTGTTTTCCATGTGCAAACTAACCGCATTATAAAAGTTAGCGAACTCATTAGGGAAAAGTCGAGTGAGGGAATTGCCATGCAGAAATAAATGGTAAAACTGGGAAGTCGGGGCAGTGAACCGCTGCAGACTTGTGAAGCCCTTTTTTTCACAGTCTACGTGTAGGTCCCCTTCTATCTCATTGCAGGAACAGATCTTCTCTTTGCAAACGTCCCCTGTAACGTTTCCAGCGGCAAAACAAAGAGACGTCTCCAGCAACAGAATCCAAAGCAGCATTTTTAAAGCGAGCAATTCATCCCCGATCTCATCACAAAGTAACAGCGACCATCCTGCTCGCCACAGACACAATTCAAGTTCATTTAGTGCTCCAATGTCCGAACCCAGGAAAGGAGAAGAAAAGGGTTTGGGGGGGTGGGGGTGGATTCCTTCCTCCCTAACCCCCCCGCACTGCAATAGACCAGACGCCAGTCAATAATTATATCCACAAACTATCCAGGCACGTAGTGCAAGGCAAGCAAAAAAAAAAAAAAAAAAAAAAAAAAAAAAAAAAAAAAAAAAAAAAAAGTAGGAAAAAAACCCCACTCCCCCACAACCCTTTAAAAATAACAGAAAAAGAAGTTAAATATATACATATAAATTAAAAGTACACCCTTACAGAATCTCATCTAGTGATCCTCACTGATCAGAAATGAAACAATGCTAGTAATTAGAAGCAAGTGCATGTTAGAGAAACAAGCAGAGGGTTTGCAGCGTAGTACGGGCGCACCGCCTGTGCATGGCTGTGCGTCGGACTGACCTTGCCTCTCTGATACAAAGCAGGGTTTTCCGCGGCGTCTGTTGTTGAGGCTGCTGGTGGAGTTCTTGCTGTGGTTGCGGGTTGCCCAGAAGTCCCCCCGAGGTGCTGTCCAGTCACCCCGGTGCTGAAATCACGCCCGACCGAAGGACTCACGCTGCCCAGCCAATGGCGCTGGAAATTTTCCGCAATCGCTGCGTTTTGTGGTTGTCCATCCTTTTCCTTTCCTCCCCTTCGGTCCTCTTAAGCCTTTTTTTTTTTTTTTTTTTTTTTTCTGTGCTTTCGCTCTCGCTTACTAGCTCTTCTTTTCCTGTTCTCCTTCTCTTTCTTCTGCTCTTTCGGAATTACGTGGAGGGGGGGCGGAGGGCGGGGGGCGAGTTGTCTGAGGGAGGAAGAGAGCGCGAGAATGAGGGAGGGGGGCGGAGAAGAGAGTTGCTAAGAAGCTCTGCTCGTTCCAGCCTGGTGCACTCTGAAAGATCTGACACCCTCTGCTGATCTGCAGTAGCAAAAATCCATCTGGCTAGAGAATGCTGAAAGAAAAAAAAAATCAATCCACGTACAGGGCAAGCGTTAAAAATGTGGGCACAAAAGGCTGACGATCTACATAGACGCTTATTTTAAATGGATTATTTGATTCTTTTTGCGTGCTGGAAACTTTACCCTTTCCTTTCCTTAACGAGCTCACAGCCCCCACTAGCTCCAGCATTCGGAAAGGAGTGCTTTTAAAACATTTATTTCCCAATGGCTTGAATAAAATTAGTGTCAGGGTGTCAAGCGAACAGCAATTTGAGGTAATTATACTGCACGCCATTTTCGTCGGTGCTTTAAATGCATTTCTTCCTTCTCTGCGGCACAGTGTTTTATGCTATTTGATGTATTTGAAACCTTCTTTTTTTGGTATGTTGAAAGTGGCTTTCGGAACATATATATTACATAATATCATAAATGACTATGAATTTTTTGTTGCAAGGTATATAAATTATGCATATACTTTTTAAAACTTGCAGAAATGTAGTCAATTTGATCTTTGAGAGTTAGGTTTTTTGATGATATTTCTTGAATATTATTTAACTCTGCAGGGTGAAATCACAATGCATGCTTAAGTCTGATTTCAGTCCCAAAGCTTTAACTGAGAACCGGAAAAGAAGGGAGGGAGCAGGGAAAAATCCCAAGATGATTTGTGAGTGCTGTTAAAAACCCACTGGCAGGCAGGCGCGCGCACACTATGTGCACGCACGCACGCACACGCGCGCACACACACACACCCCACTGACAAAGTTTTCACATCAGTTTGGACTAATTTAAATGTTTACAAGTAAATAACCAGTTGCATTTTGAAAGGAAGAGATAGAAATCTCTGGTCTCCAAAGCTCAGCGCGAACGCTATCTGCAGGTAGCCAGCAGATCCTCTTCGCGCAGATGCTTGTTGGGTCACTGATGCTGGGGAAACACGAAGCTCAGGCTTTTTCCAGTGAGGGAAACACCAGATTCCAAACTTGGAGCTTATAAAAATCCAGTAATATCACCTTCTGGGAGGGAAGAAAACGTGAATATACTGCTTCTGTGAAGTCTGTTTTGCTGACTTTTCCTTTGAGTCGACACCTTTTCCATCAATACGTTTCAAAATATTTATAGATCATTTTAGGATTTGAAATTTTTAGGTCTTTTAAATAGAATTACTGTTTGGTCCTTTCTGCACTCAAAGCAGAGAGGATATGTTTATATCAGTTGCCTTTTTAATTAGATCTTTTGTAAGTTGGACAGCTGCTACAAGCCTGCTAATAATTTGTGCAAAAGAGCAAATGTTCAAGGAAGTGTGCATTTTGAGAAGGATGGGGGGTAAAAATTTGGGGGAAAGGACTGGGGTTGGGAAAATTTCCAAGGTTAGGGAAGGTGTAGAGATGTTTACAAGATTTTTTTTTTTTTTCTGAATCAGTAGCTAATTTCTAAGTGGGTGGGGAAATTTCCTATCTACATATAATGTTTTCATATGACAAAATATTTTTGTTGTAGTCCTCTGGTGAAATTCAGTGAAGGGAGGTGGGGATGAAGACAGCTCAGTTTGTGTGTGTATGTGCATGTATGTGTGTGTTTGTGTGTGTGCACGTGTGCACACTAGAGAGATCTTTTTTAGACTCCTGGTACACTTCTGAAATAACTCCGTTCTTATTTAATTTGACCCATTACAATATGTAGAGAGTGAAAAAAAGACTTTAATCAATTTGAAACCATTATACTAAAGAAATGCTATGCAGTTTTGAACTGCAGATGTGGAGGAGTTCAACTGAAAGAAATAATATTTCTGTTTCTTCTTAAATAGGACTCAGGTCTAAAACATCTTGTTCCAAGAAACCACCCTGAGAAAGGAAGTCAGCCTTATGGTGTTTGTGATTGATAGGGGTAGGCAAGACTCTGAAGGAAAACAGAAAAATGCTGGCTGTTTAGAAAGAATAATCTAAAATCCACACTTTTAGCCTTAAAAGGTTACCTATTTTTTCAACTTACAGAATATTATCTTTATGTGAGAAGACTCCAATAACATATTTAAGTTGATTTAAATGAATTTAGTTAACCTACAGTTTATATTCATATTTCATTCTCTTTACCCTTTAAACTCTGTATCTTTCTCTCATCCCCTATTTTTTCTTTCCTCTTACCACACCAATTACAATAGAAAAATTACAGTCAGGATACTCCTATTCAGATATCTTACAAAATTTTTCTAATTCTATCATTTTCAAATAATTTTTTATCTCTTCACTCTAAGAAAAAAGTGTGGTGGTTCCCAGATGAGCAACTAAACCTGAGAAGAAAAGATTAAGATTATACCTCCCATATGAAGATTTCCAATACAAACTTGCAAGCAAAATATAGAGGTACACATGTAAGTCTATTGAAATGTACCCTCCGTAATAGCTATCATAATTTAAAACTATTTTCATAATAAATATATTTTAGAGACATAAAATGGTCTAGAAAACCATACACAACTTCGAAGCCTAACTATTCCAGTTCAACAGTAAATTTATTGGTGAAGAATAAAAATATATGGGATTTATACATTATCTAAACATTTCTAATACCTTAGGGGAATATTTCTTAGGCATGAATTCTTCTCAGAAGGGCTCTACACTATCTATTTGAGCTCAAGTGAACTCCTTCAGTTGCTTTGCCTCTCTTAACAGATAATCTCAGTAGCTAAAGACAAAGGACATTCCAGATGATGATGATGATGATGATGATGATTGATAATATTTGCTCAGAGCTGTAGTTTAATTTCCTGGCTGTGCCCAGAAAGATTTCAATTGTGTCATTAAATGTTCACAGGTTTCTATTCTTTATCAAACAAGTTCTCCTCTCAAACAAGAAAAGGTGTATGTTTGCTGTTCATTAAAGAATTTTTCAGATTAAGAAGAAAGTTGTCAGTTAATTATCTTTTTTTCCCCCAAATGGCATATTTCCAGATATTTCCATATATGCACTACATTTTTAAAATGAAATAGAATTCATAACATTTTTTTATTAATTTTATTTAATCCTCACAACTTTACAAATTACTGTTCTAATTTTTAACTGTAAAAGTAATACTTTTATTTAACAAATACAAAATTATATATAGGTAGTCTATCTTTACTCTTCCCTTATCCACAATACTTTTCATTCCAGAAGTAACTATAGATAACTGGCTGGTAATAGTGAATTTGATCCTATTTTATAGATGTGGAAACTGAGACTGAATGGCATTGAGAAATTTACCAAGATTAAACAGCATCTGTTGATTTTGTTATGGTAACAAAGCTACAGACTCTTGAGCTAGGCTTTTAATTTACTAAGTCTCTCTTTGTTCTTAGTATAACACCATTTATGACCCTAGTTAATCTTTCTGTGGATCAGTGTCCTTACTAGTATATATATATTAGAGTTTGTGATTTTTTTGGTCCCCTCACGTTCTTTTTTTCTGAATCCAAAACACTTTAAAAATAATTTTACAAAAGATCTAGTATCTCTTGCCTCCCTTAGACTTCACATTTGGACTCAGGATAATTGTTACCATATTTAATATTTACTAAAATTTGAAACAAATAGTGAATAGTACAACCACTGTAGAAGAGAATTCACTGGTCCTGAGTTTAATCTGCTACTGTCCTTTCCTAAATTTCACAAGATAAAGGGGTTATTGAGATTTTTTTTCTTCTTGAGATAATAATTGTAAACTGTAAGACAGGGATATAATACAATTGTACCTATAAACAAATATGCTTAGAATGTAAGACTCTCACACAAATTTTCCTACCTTGTTTTTGCATATTATAAGTAATATTCTAGGAATTGGGTGCTAAGATAATTATCATATTACATAATGTCTGAAGGCAAATCAAATACAATATTTTTACAATATTTCTTTTATAGTATATTGCTTTTTAAAACTTAGCAACTTTTATTTCTCATCGAAGAAATAGCAACCTCAGTAGAACATATCAAAATACATGTACAGTTTTATCTTGTAGCTTAAAGTATCACTGTCCTATGTTTATATCACTTTATATTTTTTGTTACTTTGGGCCATAGGTTTGGCTATTTGGAGTGAAACTATATGGTTTCTCATATAGTCTCATCTTTGTAACAAATTTATATTGGACTTATTGAGAAGAATATCGATCAAAATATAATTTTATATGTTTAGAAATTCTAATTTGTTATTTTTGCTATTTAACATGAATAAGGAAACCAGAGTTTTGCCAGTAAGGGTAATAATCTTAGCTATATATCACGCTAATACTACATATACTACAAGTATATGAGAAGGATATATATTTGCTTATTATTGAGCACTCGCTCTATGCCTTTCTATATGTTCACAAGATCTTGCAGATGACACACAGATGAAAAAGTCTGTGTTTCCTACAAAGTATGGATTATATTGTAAGATAATGAAATACATATTACTTCTATAGGTTTCAGAACACACAGAAGACAACAAAAAAGAAAATTGAAATCACAGAGATTACTACTATAAAAAATATATACTTTTTAATATCCTTTTTGTACTTAAGATTTATTTGTGAAAAATTTTAATGTTACTAAACATCTACTATTTGAGACTTAATTCCTTTTATGACACAAAATAATTCATGGAACTTATTTTACCATTAGATATTCAGTTCTTTCTATAATTTTTACTCTCATAAATAATTAAGCAGAGAACCACCTTAAACATAAATAACCATTAACATCATTATTTATTTTCTTATTTTAGGTTCCTGGAATTAGAATTCTTAGTCTGTTTTGTATTGTATATAATAGAATACCTAAAACTGAGTAATATATAAATAAAATAAATTTATTTCCTACTGTTATGGAGGCTGAGGAGTTCATGGTCAAGAGGGATGCATCTGGTGAGGGCCTTCTTGCTGGCAGGAACTCTGAAGACTTCTGAGGCAATGTAGGTATATCATGTCCAGGGAACTGATGTGCCAGCTCAAGTCACCTTCTTATTAAGCCACTACTCCCACTCCTGAGATAATCCTGAGTTAATCCATGAATGGATTAACTCATTCATGAGGGCTTTGCCCTCATGACCCAGTCATCTCTTAAATGCCCCACCTCTCCGTACTGCCTCACTGCAGATAAAATTTCAACATGACTTTTAGAGGGGACAAATATCCACAGTAAATTGCTATGTCAAAGGGTAGGAAAAATATTAACACATTTTATATAAAATGACAAATTGCCTTCCCAAAATTTTTGGCAATTTACACACCATCTGCAATAAATGAGATTTGCCATTTCCCTAAACCTCTGCCAATGCTAGCATTATTTAAAATATTTTCTGGGTTTGTTTGTTTGTTTGTTTTTGGTTTGTTTCTTGAGATGGAGTCTTGCCCTGTCATCCTGGCTGGAGAACAATGGTGTGATCTCCACTCACTAAAACCTCCACTCCTGGGCATCTCCCTTGTTCAAGTGATTCTCCTGCCTCAGCCTCCTGAGTAGCTGGGATTACAGGCACCCACCATCGTACCCAGCTAATTTTTGTATTTTTGTAGAGATGGGGTTTTACCACACTGGCCAGGCTGGTCCTGACCTCAGGTGATCTGCCCTCCTTGGCCTCCAAAAGTGCTGGGATTACGGGCATGCCACCACAACCTGCTAACATATTTTCAAGTCTGTTCAGTACCATTAAAGTGAAGCCAATGCTTATCCATTTACTTGAGCAAACACAGTTCAGTTTCTGATTATTTATTGAGTACATTTTTTTTATTTCTTCAATTTTTAAGACATGTTTTTGTTTAATATCATTTCTGTGGATGATTTCCAGACAAAGCCACCTATGCATCTCACTGCATTTCACCTTAAGGTATTCAACAGAAAAACTACAAAAAAAACTTTTGTTTTTTTTGTTTAAAAAAATAACTTATTTGAAAGACTGCGTTGTTGATAAAGCATAACATTCTTGATGAGAGGGATCAGATTTTTGTCTTTTAATGTCTAACACCTAGCAGAGTACCAGGCACAAAATTTGGCATGATGTACATTCCAGTAGTGAAATAAGGTAATATGTGAGTTAGTGATAAACTTTGTGGAACAGATCACAAGGGTAAAAAGGCTTATTAGCAGCAGGTAAATTCACAAACCAGAGATTTGGGAAAGTGATGCGATCTATGAATTATATAGGTAAATTTTAGGTTTCATGGGTTCTATGCATAATGTGCACTTCATATATTTTATCATGTATTATGCATATATTTATAATTTTTAATCTAGAAAAATGATACATTTTGTATATCCCAAAGACTTACTACAGTACAATGCACCTGGTCAACAACTAATAATTTATGATGATACTAATGATAGGAATGTATTCTTGTTTTTGCAAAAGGAAATGAATTATAAAATTAACTGTTGTGAATATAAATAATTAAAAATCATGAATCTAAAGACCCAGTCAAGTTAACTCTAGGTTATTGATTGGATTTATAAAATGTATAAACATAAAAATATTATTTGTTATTCTGTTAATACTTTCAGAGCTGTGACACAATCTTAAAGGGGCTAAATTGTCTTATTTTTCTTCCATTAAAGACTTTTCTCTCTTTATTTCTCTTTCTATCCCATTGATTACATTATTATATTTGTTGTATTTATTACTGCATCTTTCTTAGGACTTATTTAAACCAAAATTTTATGTGTTTCTTTGAGAGGGTTCATGTGATAAAGATGATCAGTGCTTAATTTAAAAATGTATTATACCCATATTCTGTTTCATCACTTTCTAAGAAAGAAATATGTTAAAAGTCATTTATTTATTTATTTATTTATTTATTACACAGACACAGGCACACACATGTGGACAAGATACACTTATATACACCACAAGCATTATATATCATATAATGCCTACTGTGTGCAAAAATGTAAAATGCAAAAACAGAATAAACCTCTAAAGGTAGAATTGCATGCACTATTGCAGACCAGGTAGAGATACATTTAACAGAGATGGATACCTTATAGTTATGGCCATTAAATCATATCATGTAAGCGTCATGTGTGTAATTAGCTAATAAAAAGGGTCAACATCATCTTTTTGAAGATTTCTGTAAAAGCATCGTATACTAGTAATTAATTTTGATATTAATATCATGAAAAATCGGAATCTTGGGAACATTTTGAATTCTTCAAGTACAAGGGATAATGTGATTAGGGTGACTGCATGCTTGTTTCCCCAGAAAAGTTTTAGTTTTTGCTGGCTACTGTGGGAGTAAATATTGATAACACACAATTTTACTTTGTAAAGTTTTCACATTCATTCAATGAATTTATTATATACCTAATAAGTATTATTTATTAAAGTAGAAAATATGTGTTTCCTAATTAGTTGAAAATTAGCAGTTCTTACACTTATGGTAATTATTATTATGTTGTAAAAAAGCATTATCACACATGAGCAGTTTCCTGGAACAGTGAAAATACAATAGGCTTTGGTGTGAAACTCAGGAAATCATAGTTTGATGTATACTTTTCATATGGGGCAATATTATCTCATTCCTAATATTGATCAATTTCTCATCTTTTACGACTTCTTTGAAGCTAAACCGTATAATACTATTATAAAAGATTAAAATATTCGTCATTTTTCCAGATCCCATGGTGGTTAGGGCAAATCAAATGTCTTGGCTTGGCCAATTGGACTCACATATTTCAATTTTGAAATGAGAACTGGTGACACTAGGGATGAGGAATAGAAGGACATCTCAAGTAGAGGTAGCAATGGCAGGAATGTGGAGTTTCCAGCATAGTAGTGGCAATGGTTTTCAGCATACTTGCTCTCAGGGTCCAGGACTGACCGGGGCGATGTTGCAGTCGGGTTTACCACAGGTTACAGCATTAGCAGCACCATTTTCAGCAGACAGATGCTATGGCATAATTTCAGCCAATTCTGATTAAAGTGCCATTTTTGTTTCCTGTCCATCTATCCAACTTAGTTTTCTCTGGTCCTTCCAGGGATTCTGTGAGCTATCTATATTTAGTTTCCTTTTACAAAATGTCTTTTCTGATTGACTATATCAGAAAATCTGGCTGACTTAAAATGTGAGTAGGGGGGCGGGCATGGTGGCTCACACCTGTAATCCCAACACTTTGGGAGGCCGAGGTGGGCAGATCATGAGGTCAGGAGTTCGAGACCAGCCTGACCAACATGGTGAAACCCTGTGTCTACTAAAAATACAAAAAAGCCGGGTGTGGTGGCATATGCCTGTAATCCCAACTACTTTGGAGGCAGAGGTTGCAGTGAGCCGAGATCATGCCACCGCACTTCAGCCTGGGTGACAGAGTGAGACTCCATCTCAAAAAAACAAACAAAACAAAATGTGAATAGGGTCACCATGCATGCCTGTTTTCCCAGAAAAGTTTTGTTTTATGTGGGTTGTTGCAGTAGTAAATATTGATAACACACAATTTTACTTTATGAAGTTTCCACATTCATACAATAAATTAATTACATTGTATACCTAACAATGAGGACATCTCTCTCTTTTGTAACATGTAAATGAAGATGATATAAATAGTGTACTAGCTAGTATATTCTAGGTAATTTTAAAATAGGATTAAAAAACCTAAATTTTAAATTCAGATTCTGATCATGCCTGTTTCTATAACATATTTGGACATGAATCATTCATGTTTGAAGCTATATAATTAACACATTCTTGCCTCAAAGCAGGTATATGTTGGGCAGCATTTATGTCTACGATAAGAATTAAAGAGCACGGTATATTTAACCTCTATTTGTGGTTGTTGTGGAAATAAGTGTTTATAACCTTCAATTAATATTAGACACGTAATTAATTCATTCACATTTTAAGAAGAACTGCTGGAAGTCAAGAAATGAAAAGAGAAGGGGAAAATTCAGACATATGTATGTATATACTCAGTTAAGGACTAGTTTTACAGTAGGTTGTAAGAGATTTAAGAATGTATGACAACCCAATGTACTGCAAATAGCATAATATTCAATAACTTTTTATTAAACAATGTGTAAGTCCTATCGTTAAAGTCTGTACATATTCTGAGAACTTATTTTCTATCTTTTCCATCAGAATGTAAGATGACCCAAACTAACCTTTTATAAATGGAAATTTCTTAAATTGAGTTTTATCTTAGACTGAGTTTTCGAGTTGGGAATTATTAAGCTCAGAACAATTCATAATTCAACATCTCTCTCATCACAGGGTTTATCCTGGAAGTTGAACTCACAGTTCAAGAGGTAATTCTGCATGGGACACTCTGAAGGAAAGTATTGATAACTAATGTACCCACAAGAACCTCTTCTCACTTAAAAATTGCCACTGTCCCCATCAAATTCCATCCATCTTTTTTCGAATGCCAGCTTATTAAAGATATACAAAAAAGTAGGTAACTAGGGTTAAATCTGAGACCATGATGTTTCAGAGCTTTAGAATATTATGGTGAATACACAGCAGAAAACAAATTTAAATTTTGTAATTATATTTGAAAACTCAGAGCATCACTTTGAAGGTGGCATTGAGACTTATGTCTAGAAGTCAAGTTCAGTTTTAATTTTAATGCCATTCAGTCTGTATCTGTGTCCCTGCAGCTAGGCTAGCAGGCTAGGTTCCTGTTCTTCTTGGACAGTCATCTCTATTACAGTCATTTATTTCTATTTTTAAATAGAGCTTGGTACATGGGTTTATCTGAAAACTACAACACATACTCAGTTGCCAACTATTTCAAGCTGAAGTTCATAACTAAATCACAGTAAGATATACTTTTCCTAGAATATTTTGCATTGCCCAAAGCCTTTCCCTTTAACATAGCTACAATGAAGCCTAGGATGTGAGCTTTTGCCTAGTGGCTGATTTGCATAATATAAGTATGTACACCTACAGGTATGTAAATGCACATATGTGTGTGTGTTCTGAAATACGGTTTTCTGTTTCAATGTGTTTTTTTCTTATTAGAATGATTACTTAAAATTGACTAAATCTTCTTTAGATTCATTTGTTTTTTCAATAAAATTGACATAGCAACTCATTTTTGAGAAAATAAGCTTCTGTGTATAACGGATGATTTCTATTCTTTGTCATTGTCTATATAACATTCTCTGCCTATCCTATATTTTTTACTCCCTTCAATCCATTATCCAATGTGGCATAGCTTGAAATTCTGACTCTAAAAAAAAATGCATTCACTAGCATGGAAAATATATCAGCAGATAAATTTCAAATACAATGAAAACATGAATCATATCTTTAAAGTAAATTTACTAGTTGAATCGCTATGTTAAAAATAAATTGAGAAAACAGATACTAGATTTGCATTCTAAAACTCATGGAGTAACTTACTGTTTTCTTACATAAAGTTTTGGTATAATACATTTTGATTGAAGAGGACAAATTTAGCAAAGTCTTATTTTAAATATGGTAGGTTTCTAAAAGGAATTCAGGGTAATTGTGCATAGCCATTGATTTTACATATCATTAGATTGACTTCATATTATTTTAATCTAGTTGCATTTAGTTAAATTGGTTATTTGTAATGTTTGTGACTTTTGCTTCTTAAATTGCTTATTAGCATATCACCTGCATAAAAATAATTGTTATTGAAGAATATCACTACCAGAAATTGCAAATATTGTCACTTTGATTTAAAAATTAAGTATAAAACAGCAATAGGGCTGGGCGCGGTGGCTCAAGCCTGTAATCCCAGCACTTTGGGAGGCCAAGGCGGGTGGATGATGAGGTCAAGAGATCGAGACCATCCTGGTCAACATGGTGAAACCCCGTCTCTATTAAAAATACAAAAAATTAGCTGGGCATGGTGGTGCGTGCCTGTAATCCCAGCTACTCAGGAGGCTGAGGCAGGAGAATTGCCTGAACCCAGGAGGCGGAGGTTGCGGTGAGCCGAGATCGCGCCATTGCACTCCAGCCTGGGTAACATGAGTGAAACTCCGTCTCAAAAAAAAAAAAAAAAAAAAACAACAACAATAAAAGAAACACAAAATAAATGTGTTTATTTGAAGAAATGTTTTAATATGCTCTTCTACACTTTTTTTACTAAGTTAAATTTAAAATATTTTGATGATAATTCCTTCATGTTTTACTCCTGAAACTGAAAATTAATACATTAATGAAAACATTAAAAACCTGTAACTTTGCTCATATTTTTTAATCATTTATTTACTCTGACCAAAGTAATATAAAAATAACAGTGATAATTATATGTTTAATTTTTTTTTTTTTTTTTGAGGTGGAGTCTTGCTCTGTCGCCCAGGCTGGAGTGCAGTGCTATGATCTTGGCCCACTACAACCTCTACCTTCTAGGTCCAGGCGATTCTCCCACCTAAGCCTCCCAAGAAGCTGGGATTATAGGTGCCCACCACCACACCAGGTTGATTTTGTATTATTAATAGAGATAGGCTTTCGCCATGTTTGCCAGGCTGGTCTCAAACTCCTGACCTCAGGTTATCCACCCACCTCAGCCTCCCAAACTGCTGGGATTAGAGGTATGAGCCTCCTTGCCTGGCCAAAATATAATTGTTTTCAGTTTTTCTTTTTTAATGTTAAAACATCACTAGGAAACTAGAAGAAGATTATTTACAGCCACATTAGGATTACTATTTCATTTGCAAATTTACCAATTCAGCCAAGTTTGGACTTTTACTGGATCTGTTAATTCTGAGTAAACAAAGTATATGGCCTCAAACCTTAAATGAATGGGTTTCATACTATTATTTCTCAAAAACTTTTTTCCATTTTCATTCCTTTGCCCCTGGAACCTTTTTAGGAATTATTTTCCCCTAACTTCCCATGGGAAACTTTCACACCAGAGATACACTGTTTATGTACTATATGGTGCTTTGGAGGACCACAAACTATTGTAATAGCCAAGATGCCGCCACTCAAATTATTCCCTCTTGTGGGTAATGTAATTCCTATTGAGAATGTATGGTTTATTCCTACAGATGTTACCACAGTTTAGTCACTTATTTACTATTCACGGTATTGCTGAAGGAAGACTTTCTAAAATAGTACCAGCCATAAAATATGTCAATAACATTAGGAGATGTTGAACGGTGCTTTGTCTCTGAGATGGTCTTGAATACTCAAAATCAAATGTCTTATCTCAATGGGATGCCTTAAAGAAAAATCAACCAGGTACAAGATTTTGTTTCTATAGATTATATGAGCTCATAGGACGTAAACATTGCAAAAATGTCTACCAAAAGACGTTGAAACAGCCTCCCTAATCTTTGTCAAAGGGAGACTTTTCTTTCTTTTGTTTTTTCTTAATTCCAGTTTGGCCTTATTACAACTAACATCAGCACACAAACCCCTGGCAAAGAGTTTGCTGCACTGCAATCTCCTCTGGTTTCTTCCTCTTAAATTCTGTGTTAATATGCTGCTTGGTGAAAGTTTTCTTAGGGCAAGAGAGCATTATTGCATTATTGGCAAAATAACAGCAGAAGTGTGTTAATAACACCATTTTGAAGAAACAAATAAATTTAAAGTATCTATGATTGTTATTATTTGCCCATTGATTGGAGATAATTTTATGTGGATATCTATCCAATATCAGACAAAAATCGACTGTTAAAATGAAAGTTGGTAGTGGCAAATATTCCACGGTATTATTTTTTGAGAAATACTTTAAAATGTTTTCCTAGGATAAATATAGTATACTAAATGATGAGTTTCACTTGATAATTTAAGGAAGAGAAAATAACTCTGTATGAATAGCACTGTTATAAATAATACCAACACACATATATATATATAGACCTAAAATGGTGTGTGTATATATATATATATATATATATACACACACACACATATATATATATACCATTTTAGGTCTATTTGTAATTAGTGCTATTAGACATACTGTATGTTTATTGTATAACATCATTTAATCAAGAAAAACAAAGTGGAGACTCAACGTCAGAGAAAAAAGAGTTAGTGCAAAAAATGGTACCTGATTTTACCACTGTTATTTTGAAATCTGAATCTTTATGGAAAAAAAAAAAACCCAAAACATTTCAGATATAAAAAATCCCATACAGTATCTGTTATTTAAATCAGAAGACTTTATTTAATATAAAAATATTTTACAAATTTATATAAATAATACTTAAATGAGAAGGAAACTGTAAAATATTAAAGTAATTTCAGTTAACTTTCATTCATATTATGACTGTGAAATAATACATTGATTTTTTTCATAACTACACTCATAAGCCTTAACTAACATGTTGCATTTATTATGTTATATACTTGATTTAGATTACCTAGGTACCTATTAACTTCACTATTACAAAGGAAAGCTTAGAAAGCCTATGAATTTTTTACTTTCTAATTTACTTTAAATTTTAAAATCAGAGATTATTAGATACGTTAGCATACTTAAAGAATGGCAAATTATCATGCTACCTTATTTTCTGTTAGCAATGCATTTTCAACTCATTTTTATTTTAAAATTAACACCAGGAATTTTAATAAATCGTTGTCTATATTTATGTTTGATATGATTTTTAAGATCAGCAGCAACTCATAATGAATACTCCTAATTGATTTATTACGATTATTGGTATAACAGAAACACATTTAGACTGGGACCCTAATCACCTTTCCATTATTTCTACACTTTTTTTTTTAAATTTCTAAACCTATATATTAATCCATGGTTTCTGCGGAAAGAAAAGGACTGCTCCTTTTAAGAATCTGCTTTAACTATTTGGAATCCCTCTTGAGCAATGCTTCATAATAGAAGGATTTCAAAAACAGACCCAGTGTTATGAATGTAATATAAGGCTTCAGAATTTTTGTGCTGTTTTGGCATTCTTGGCTTCACAGAGTCTCAAAGGTCTAACTGTAAGATCTCTGGTTATTGCTAGGTATGTCCCATACCCAGTGGAAAAGGCTCACCACCCAGTGGGAAAAGATCACGAGTAGATTGCCTATCAGCCAGACCAGCTGAACTCCATGTCATCCTCAACCTAATATGTTTCTCTTCCATGCCAGTCTGTGAAATTATTCAAACAAGCAAGTCACATTCTTACGTGGAAATCTGGGGTCACTACATCCTCTATTACTACTACAAATCCACCTTCCCTAGCTTCTGCTCACTTGTTCATTCTGTCCTTGAGTGCAATCCGCTGTGTTTCTGCACAGCATGTGGTGTCTTCCTTCTCTGGGATATGTGTGTATGTGACTAATAAACTGCTGTCAATGTTATCTTTCCTGTTAGGAGTCATGTGTTTGGCCATCCCTGAGAGCTGAGAACAGGATTCCCTCCTTCAACAATGAGGCAAAAAGGAGTGAAGCAAAAACAGTGGTAGAGTAAATAGCTTTGTTTTAAAATAAAATTTCAAATTAAAATCAAATAAACCATAAACCATAGAAAGCACTCAGATACATAGTCATAGCTTCTATTTTGTATAAGAATATAAACAATTATTTAATCATATATATACGCATATGTCTCTCTCACTATTATTTTGTAAGTGGACATTAAATTATTTTGCTTTTGATATTTATAATATTTAAGTTCTTAAAGATTCAACAATATAAATTCATTGAGAGTTTTCTTAATATGGTGTCAAGTTTTACTCCGATCATCGCCTCTAGGTTTTTGGCATTCTATTTTACATGAGGTCATGCCACTTCCTTTTCAAAGCTATGCAGAACTAGTGCCCAACTTGCATTATATATATACATAGCAGAGTCTCAGATTTTGATCATGATGGATGCATTTTGCTTCATGAAATGAAAAGCCCATGACACAGTAGAGGCAAAGAAAAACGAACATCAACAAAATTATAGTTATTGTCACAGAATGTATTCAGATTTGAGTTTTCACACATTAGCCACATCTTCCCATTGGATCTATTTTTGAAAAAAAAAATAATTGTTTCAGTTCGGTGCCCAGAAAGAGTAAACATAGTCCTAATGCACTTTTTAAATTTCCCATGTGTGTATATCAAATATGATAATGTGGAAGAATTTGCTATATTCCAAAGTGTCACCAAAATGGGAGCTACATTGGCTCAATTTTCAACTTGAAAAAAGGGATTATGTCATGTTTATCTTTGTATTTCCAGCATCTGGCAGAGGGCATGGCACAGTGCAGCTGCACAGAATTAGGCAATTAATTAATAGCATGTCTGGTTCTACAAAGGATTCAAGGTAGTTTACAGGAAATATATACAATAAGATAACAAACTATAAGGATAGTCTAAACACATTCTTAGGAAAACTGCAAATTGGAAAAGGCTATACCACCCAACCTGCAGACCATAAGGTCCTTAGAGCGATTTTAATGTGGTTACATATTTATACCTAAGTAGTATGGTATCTGAAGCAAAAATGGGAAAAACACTTTTGCACTTTTGCTAGTTTAAAAGGGCATGCTTATATGTAAGTTATATTCCACATTTCTACTCACAAGATGCCAAATTCATAGAATTATGATATTTTCTTTTTTCACACTCTGCCAGTGAGGACAGCATAATTTTTAAAAAGTGCTTATAAGTCCTTAATCACCCCAGCTCATCCTCCCTCCTTTTAACCAAACACATTTCACCTTTCAAAATAGTGCATCTCCAATTTACAAAATGTACATTGGGTGCAGGAAGGTGGCCTAATTCTGAAAATAAAACACTACGTTAGGAGTTACTCCATAATATAGGGATGAAACTTGTGGTTTTCTTAGAAAAACAAAATGTTTTCAAAGGCACTGAGTTTAAAAGATATCTTCAATGTAGGTTTTCATATGAAAGACACTGAGATATTTCAATATTATGGAAGCTATATTATCTCCGTACAGCAAACACAGGAATGAGTTTTTAAGACTTGTTTATGTAGTATTTTTTTAGTCGATTAGCACCACTGTGCTCAAAGAATTTATAGGGTATAAGATTCAATAATCTGCATAGAACTCTTTAATTATGTAATGTAATCAATGTTCACAACGTTAATTGTCCAGAAACATAAATGGACCCGATATGCCTTAATTTCTTCAAATGATATTATATATGTATTAATCTATTTTTTTAAAATAAAAGATTAAGAAGCTTACTAATGCTCATAATTGTACAATGAATGGTGGTAAATTTAAACTATTTCAAACATAGAGCAAGGTGAAATACACATGTCTATGCCTTCAAAAATAATACTCCAGAGGAAATATTTAATTCTTCTCAAAACAGTGTTTAGATTGGGCCCTTGTTATTTCTTTAAAAAAAAATATATATATATATTTTAAAAATATAAACAAAAAATAAATAAATATATATATATATTTGTTTTGTTTTGTTTTTTTGGAGACAGGGTCTCACTCTGTCATCCAGACTGGAGTATAGTGGTGCCATCTCGGCTCACTACAACCTCTGCCTTCCAGGTTCAAGTGATTCTCCTGCCTCAGCCTCCCAAGTAGCTGGGACTAAGAGGAGTGTGCCATCATGCCCAGCTAATTTTTGTTTTTTTTAGTAGAGATGGGATTTTACCATGTTGGCCAGGCTTTCTTATTTATTTATTACTAATTGGGGGAATGAAGCTTGAGATGTTAGTCAAAGGACACAAAATTTCAGTTAGATAGGAAAAATAAGTACAAAAGATATATTGCACAGCACGGTGACTATAGTTCATAACAATGTATTGTATTCTTAAATATTGTTGACAGAGTAGATTTTAAGTTTTCTCATCCTCTCTCCAGAAATAATAAGTATGTGAAGTGATGCATTTGTCAATTAGCTACATTTAAACATTTTACAATGTGTGTGTGTGTGTGTGTGTGTGTGTATATATATATATACATACACATATTTTAAAATAACATATTCATATTATACACAATAAATATATACATTTTTATTTCTCAATTAAAATAAAATTTAAAAACAAAAAAACAGAGAGAATGATATGAAGAAAAGAAGGAAAGAGTGGGTTTCAATGTTAGCCAACTATTGAGCTATAAAATTTAAAAATTATAAAAATTAAAGTTAACAATGCTAAAAACTTAGTAAAAACTTGAGGTAGAAAATATGCCAAACACAACTGAAATAGATGGAGGAATATTTAGATTCTAAAGGATCCTAATTAATGCTTAAAAATAAATTTAATCACTCCTTGCAGCTCAAAAAATAAAAAATGCACAACTCACTTTAATCCTGGCTACCTACTTCCTGTGCATGCTATGAGGATTAAGAGAATTGATGTACATAATGGAGCTTTATCAACTATAAATCACTGAATCTAATCTTAGCTGTCTAAGTGCTCCATTATTCTACTTGCTTTTGGCTGTTTGTAAAATAATTTCAAAGGAAAAACTATAGGAAGTTGGCGAGCAAAACGCAAAAGCATACCTCGAACCTTCATCAGAGTCTCCAAACAGTATTTTTTATCAAAAGGTCTGATACTTTTTGAGATTATGGTGAAAATATATTACAGGAGTGTAAAAGCAAAACATTAGACCCACAGGAAATTCTGCAAAATGATAGTCCTTTTTTTTAAATGTGTATTCTCTAATGAACCTAAGCGTAAACTTAATATAATTCATATGGTATATTTCCATACCAGCATTAAGAATAATACTGTAGTTGGCACATTGGTATGGATGACAATAAGAAGGTTTATTTACTGATTATACCTTAGAAATTATACTTTCAAATTAGTACATGATATATCACCTTATATAGGTGCTACTCACACTAAATATTAGCTCTTTGGGTAAATAAAACTGATACCATTTGAGTAGTATCACAGCTGAAAACTTAAAAACAAGAGAAAAGCATTAGTAATGGAGCAAAAAATAAGGAAAATCACAGAAACAAAGGTTGTCTAGTAACTTTAAGGAGAAGAGTAAAGCCTTGGAAAGTGTATCTACTTAAGTTCTTTAATTCTCATTTATTCACATCAATTCACCTTCTAACCACTATATATCTTCCCCAGACATTGCCTACAGGGAATGAGAATAAATAACTTAAACAAAGTAGATAACCAAAATAAATGTTCAAATAAGGCCAGGCACAGTGTCTCATGCCTGTAATCCCAGCACTTTGGGAGGCTGAGGCAGGTGAATCACCTGAGGTCAAGAGTTTGACACCAGCCTGGCCAACTTGGTGAAAACCTGTTTCTACCACAAATACAAAAATTAGCTGGGCGTGGTGGCAGGCACCTGAAGTCCCAGCTACTGGGGAGGCTTAGGCAGGAGAATCACCCGAACCCAGGAGGTGGAGGTTGCAGTGAGCCAAGATCGCGCCACTGCACTCCAGCCTCGAGACAGAGCAAGACTCCATCTCCAAAATACTATATAAATTAACAAATAAATAAATAAATGCTCAAATAAATTAATGGATGATAGAACATGAAACTCTGAACTTCTTTTTTTGTTGTATGTCTTAGCTTCTCATTTGTCTACAATTTATAAATTACCAAATGCCAAACATTTCACCATATATTTTTCTTAATTTATAACATATCACTACCTGATGTTCTTGCCTAGGCTGTACGTACTTTAAAATTGAATTATGTTTTATACTCACTTATAGCAGGTTCACAGCATATATTTATTCTTTTAGTCTTATCACCAATATTAAATTTGTAATTCTATGTGTCAAATAAGATATGACATCACTAATTCCTTTTTCCTTTAGTGGCTCAGACAATTGGACTAATTTTTAATTTCTGAGCTTTATCAACTAGAGGTATATGCAGTTGTCCCTCCATATCTGTGGAGAAGTGATCCTCTGAAGATATCAAAATCCACATATACTCAAGTCCCTCACATAAAATGGCATAGTATTTGCATATAACCTATGCATATCCTCCCATATTCTTTAAATCTTCTCTAAATTTCTTATAATAAATAATACAATGGAAATAGTTTCTATACTTTATGTATATATTTTTAATTTTGTTATTCCTTATTGTTGTATTATTTTTATTTTTACTTTTAAAAATATTTTTCCACTCAAAGTTGGTTGAACTGATATGGGATCCACAGAGCTGACTTATTTATATTCAAAATTATGGTATCACTTAAACATATATGAAAATCATTTCTTAAAACATTAAATAGGAAGATATCAAGAGACATGCTCTGAGCTTATTGAAATATTTTCACTGGTGGCAGTCCTTTCCATGAATTGATTATACTATTGATGTAACTAGAAACATAGAGCGTATCACTAAAAAGACTGAAATGTTCATTTTTCGTTTCAGGTTTCTAGAGCCATTTCAATTTTGTCATAGTGGAAACTCCAGTAATGCAAGTTTGAACTTAAGTTTCTTCATGCATTCTCTCTCACTTCACCTGCCCTTTCTCCATTCTTACTGATTCTCTTCTTTTAAACTTCCTTTATAGTTAAAGTGTACAACTAAAAAACAATATACTCATGTACACAATAAATTCCTTAAAAGCCCTAGAATCAATAAAATAACATGTCTTCCAGATTTCCAAATAATCTTTTACAATGTTCCTTCTTTTTACAGTGCACAAGAGAGTGTTGGGTAAATGTTTGTTAAAATAATGCAGTATCTGCTCAATAAATGTTACTGATTCAGCTGCTAACATATTTATAGTTCATCAAAAATATATTATTTTGTTTAGTTTTAGTACATTGAAAATTTAAAAACATTTAAATCATTTTATAGACTCTTTGTCAAATTATTTACTGGAACATGATATTATGTTTATCCATTGAATATACCTCAAAATGTATTTGAAGGTGTCTAGGACTTGAAGCATATCATTGCAATTAAAAATAGATTGGAAAGCATGTATGTAGCATATGAACAACTACATTTTCCAGAACTACTAAGAGTGTAGATTCCTCCTAGATCTCAACTACAAATATGTTCACATCTTTTGAGTTTATATTAGGCAATTCCTAAGGTTTCTGCAGGTCTGTAACTGTGATATATTAATCCTGGTGAAGAATGAATGAAGAATTTAAGAATACAGCTACTCTAATTTAGAAAACAATAAATATATAGTGATTGTTCTGATATAAAATACAGTTGTTTTTCTGGGGATACTTTATTTTGGACTAAAGAGCTACAATTCATATTTTCTAATAGCTTGTAGTTTACATGGAAGAGTATCTGCCTTTTAAAATCAGAATGTAATTAGTTTCTCAAAAACTAAAAGTAAAACTGCCATATGATCCAGCAATCACACTTCTGGGTATATATACAAAGAAATTTAAGTCAGTATGTTGAAGAGACACCTGCACTCTCTTATTCACTGAAGCATTGTTTACAATGGCAAAATTTTGAATTGACTAGAGCATCTATAAACAGATGAATAAAGAAAATCTGGAATACATAGTCAATGTAATACTACTCAGCCTTGAAAAAGGAGGATTCTGTCATTTGTGACAACATGAATGAGACTTTAGGACATTATTCTAAGTGAAAGAAGCCAGGTACACCAAAAGAAATATTGCATGATATCACTTGTATATAGAATCTAAAAAATGTTGATCTCATAGAAGTAAAAATTAGAGTGATGGTTACCAAAAACTAGGGAGGAATAGGGGGGATTAAATGTGGAGTTGATGATAAAAGGGTACAAAGATTCAGGTAGACAGGAGAAATAAGTGTTTGAGATCATAACAGTATGTGACTATTGCTAAAAATAATGTATTGTATATTTCAAAACTGCTTAGTACATTTGAAATATTCTCACCACAAAAAATGATAAGTATATGAAGTGATTAATATGTAGCTTGGTTTAATTATTCCACAATGTGTACACATATCAAAACACCACACTGTATTCTATATATACAATTACTGTCAATTTTAAAACAAATTTTTAAAAATTCAAATCAAATCAGGCTGAATATTTTGCTGCCCTCACCAGGGCACCACAGCATATGCAATTCTTAATTTCATTGAGAAAAATTTCAAATGTTTATCTAGAAATATGTATATCCTTTAATACAAGTGAATATATATTTAAACTTGAAATCTTGTTACACATCTAATACGCAATAATGCATGTATCTAACTTTTTTGATTTTCTTATTTTTTTTGAGAGGGGTATATCAGTATGTTGCTCAGACTGGTCTTGTTCTCCTGGGCTTAAAGCAATCCTTGCACCTCAGCCTTCCAAGCAGCTGGGATTACAGGTGTGTGACACTACATGTAGATTTTAAGTTTAAAACTAAAGTACCAGCAATGTCAAACAAAGCTGAGTGAAAAATTAGCAGAAATTACTAGCAATAAAAATAGAAAGGAAATCTATGTTTTATAGTATTTTTCTGATTATAAGGATTAAAAAAAACTATTTTGTGCAGCCCAATACAATAACATATCATGCAAAATTTAATTATATAATAATATAGGATATACATTTATTTCAGCACCAGTGTGATAAAAATATATCTGTAGTTTGCATAAAAGAAAACATATACAGGCAAAAATACAGGAAAGAATCCTCTTGTTAGGTGGAAAAATACTCATTTCTTGGTGGGAAAAATATTAATTTAACTGTGAAAGTAGGTTTATCATCAAAGCTAGAGAGAATAGTTAAAATAATCACAGGAATCTATAGGTTACTTCACCCCTGTATAGTCTTTTAAAAATGTAATGGGAAATACAGATTATCCTTGACTTACAATGGGGTCATGTCCCAGTAAGTGCATTTTAAGCTGAAATATCCTTAAGTCAAATGCATTTAATACACCTAATCTACCAAACAACATAGCTTAGCCTAGCTGACTTTAAATATTGTCAGAACACTTACATTAGCCTACATTTGAGCAAAATCATCTAATGAAAGCCTATTTTATAATAGAGTTGAATATCTCTTTCAATTTATTAAATACGCTACTGAAAATGAAAAACAGAATGTTTGTATGGATGCTCAAAGTACTCATATGAATGCACATGACTTTCAATCCATGGAAAAGTCTGAAAAATTTTAAGTCAAACCATCCTAAGTCAGGGACCACCGGGACATTATTACCTACATGCTCTTCCTCAAAAAGGCCCATTTCCATCTTGCTTTATTTTGTTGTCTTTCAAATTAAGGATCCCTGATATACCTTTTGGCATTGCACTTATTTTTTATGTTAAAATTACACTCTTTCTGACCTATGTAATATATAAGTTAGTCAAATTATTACAAAAAGATTTGTATTTTTGAGTTGTCATTAGTTGTAGAATTAAATAAGAAAAAAAGCTTCTGATATTTATGTTGATAAGAAATGGATGGTAGCTGTTATCCAATCCCTTGCAGGTATACTTTGATAAGTCCAGATCAGTGAAATCAGAGATATTCCCTGATTTCCCTGCATAGAGCTTCAGATAATATATAGTTTCACATTGCTCAGATATTAAATGGTGAATAATAAAACCATTAGTCCTTTACTAAAAAGTTTGATATAAATAAACAAATATATATATATTCACATATATATAAAGATATACACATATACATTACAGCCACATGTTGTAAGTGAATAGGGAATTAGTGAAACTATTTAATTAGCACAAATGCAGATTCTGAAATTAGGTCATCTATAAAAGAAAAATAGGAACAAAATGGAATTCGACAAACACTGAAAGTTTAAGTACAAATGAATACTGAATTTTTAAAAGAATCTGATTTGGTGTGCATCAGATATAACACTGTGACTGGTAAGTATGGCAAGTTTAATTTCTATTTTTGAACTGTATCATTGTTGTATCATTTGAAGTGTCATTTCAATATCACTAATCTTTTCTTCTCTTGCATTGTGAATACATATACACAATGTACATGTGTATTGTATAGAATGTATATTCTATAGGCACATATTTATATATAAGTGAAGGTACATGGCCATACTGTCATATAGCATGTAGTTTATATGGTGACATAGATATATGAAAGTTAGCTTATATTTCTTGGCAGTTGAAACCACTAAGCTCTACTTGTAACTGTAATCAAATTGTAGTTTATTTTAGAAATCAATAGAAATTACTCTCTGCTCAAAAATGTTGTTCTGTTGGGCAGCAATAAAAGAAATTTGAGGTCATGAACAGCTTTAAGTCAGAAATTTGAAAAGTTATAGAAAGTTAAAATATTAACTGCAAATATGTAAACTATTAAAACAGATTCCAGAATATGACATTTCATAAACTCTGTGTAATGGTGTAATTTCCCACTGAATTTACCTTGCCTGCCACCTAGACAGAGCTGATTTATCAAGACAGTGGAATTGCAATGGAGAAAAAGTAATACACACAGGGCTGGCCAGCTGTGTGGGAGGCTGGAGTTTTATTACTACTCATATCAGTCTCCCAGAGCACTCGCGGAGCAGTTTTTAAAGACAACTTAATGGGTAGGGGGCGGCCAGTGGGCTGGGAGTGCTAATTGGTCAGGTCAGAGACAAAATCACAGAAAGTCAAAGTTGTCTTCTTGGGCTGAGTCAGTTTCTGGGTAGGAGCCACAAGATTAGCTGAGCCAGTTTATTGACTTGGGTGGTGTCAGCTGAACCATCAAGTGCAGGGTCTGCAAAATATCTTTGCAGGCTTCCAAAGCATTTCCCTTCATGTTGTAAGGTCTATCCAGGAGCGACAAGGGATTTTGACCACTTTTTTCATTCATAAGGATTCTGTAGGGTTTCTAGATTCAGTGTCACCCTGATTGATAGGAAGAGTGCAAGAGGAACAATTGGAGGTTGTAGCATCATTTCTGTTCTGAAAACCCCATTATTGCCTCTATAAAACATTTGGCTTTGTTTGTTTATTTATACTAATATTTTAGTATGAAAACAACAGCAAGCATAGTATTTTATTTGTATACTTTTTTGGAATTGCCTCAGGTCATGATCTCTAAACATTGGAGCTTATCTCCAGGGATGAATCCTGCCCTGGGATACATAGATATACTCCAACAAAATGAGATTTTCTTATCCTTTTATTTCCTGAATTTATTCAGATGAGCTAAAGATGAATTTCATTTTATATTATTACAAATTAGTATCAAGAGTGAGTAATATATTAATAAGGTTCCTGTATAATAGCTCAATGGACTAATATCAAGTGCAAATAACTGATTTTCAGTCATGGCATACATTGTCACTGGGTCATTCAGTATCCAAACTTAGTCTTTCGCTCTAAGGCTTATCTTTATCTCAGCATCCAATATGATACAATGCTTGTTTGGCTCAATTCACCAGCTATCATCTGGGTTTTCCTATTATAAAGCAATCTAAAGGGATTGCAGTAAATGAAGCCAATTAAGTCAACCACTCAAGCAAGGAACACATAGTGTTGTCAGACCCTGTTCAGTCAATAATTATGTTCAGTTATCATGTCTTTATTTCTACAGCGATTGAAGGAATTTCTAAATACATGTATCACTTATGTTTAAGATTTTTTTCCTGAAGATTATAGCTATGTAAATATAATGGATTACTGCTATTGTTATATTTTAAGTAGTAATAATAATATGTTGCTTACACTGAGCCATGCAACAAATTAACACGGTACTCTTGGCATTGTTAACACTGCATTTGAGTTTTAATGAAGAGGAGATAACTAATGTAATTTTGGCATTTAACACTAATATGAGAATGAAGTGAAAGTTTTTAACATGAGAAGAACCATTTTTTTTCATAATTCTTTGTTTTATGTGCTTTGTGTGCCTTAAAAATTCAGTTTTCATCTTTCTAAATAAGATTGATGTGGATAAATCAACAAAACATAAACATTTCCCATTGTGTTTTCTTTGTAACTGATTGTTTTCTCAATTTTATTTTTTTTTAAATCATTGAGTATGTGCTAAATGCTTTGGATTGCAATTCAAATTCACTCTTCAGGGGTTCAACATATTTATTTCTTTTTAAAATAAAAATAGAAACAATAAAACTGAAAATTAAATCACCAACAGATGAAGCTTTTTTCTTTTCTACCCATTATATTGACAGTTTCATCGGTGCCACTTACATGCCATAGAAAATAATACCTCACTTTTACTGAGATGACTATTTCCATAATGTCAAACATTTAGAGCATTTAAATACATGAAAACAATAAACTTAAGCCATTTAATCATTTTTAAAAAGTATACAATTTCCTTAAAGAAAATTCCTTCAGGCTGCCTTTCAGAGCTTGTGCGTGTTAATTTTAGACATCATTTAGACAAGATGTTTTAGTTGCTATTAAAATTCACAAATTAGAATTCTCTTTGTGCATGTGTATTTGTGTGCATATGGTTGTGAGTGTCTCAAAAGTAAGATGTATTGAAGCATTGTCAAGGGCAGAAGAAAATGAAGAAGCAGATAATACAGCTAGTGGAAAGGGAACATGACTCACTTCAAAGAAAGTCATAGGAAACGAGATGAGAGCAGTAATGGGGAACCAAGTCATATGAGGCTTTCTAGGCTATTGTAAGAGTCAACAGGGAGCTATTGGAGTGTTTTGAGCTGAGAAATGACATGATCTAACTTAAACTTTAAAATAAACATTCTGGCTTGTCTGCGAACAGACCGCAGTGAGCATGAGAGGTTGAGAGACAAGTTAGCAGGTGTTAGAGTAAGCCAGATGACATATGATGTTTATCTAGATCTGAGGGGTAGCAGTAAGGGTGATATAAAGAGCTGGATACAGACAATTTTGAAGTTAGAGCCAAGTGATGCTGGTAATAATGGTCCTGAGTCATTACTTGAAGGTTAAATTGTATTCAGTACTTACTATTTGATAGGAAAGAGAATGTACTATCCATTTTGGAAACATTGCCATGAAAATGATAAAAAACAAATCATATTGTGTTTTAAATTTTAAAGGGTAGATTTCTATTCTGGGAGAAATCACTTACATGAATTAGCACAGAAAATGACAATCATAGGAAGAGAATTCACCCCTTCCCTGCAAAAAGCTAATATCCCTAACAACAAGCTCCTGAAACAGAGCCACTTTCCCTGAATTAAAGTCTTATTTTTCATTGCACATTTGGTCCAGTTGTGATATTGTGCCAGAATTGCTAGCCTTTGCTTTAGTTATTTAGTAATAACTAAAATAAGCAGCCCAGGATAACTAAGATCTGTGTGTAAACAAATGCTTATCTTGACTTCTGTAAACCACTGAAGTAACAAACAGAATGACAAAAGTCCCCTGGCCCTTGGAATGTCCGGAGACCCCCGCCCTTGTCTCCACCCAGGAGGTGAATTACAGGATCCCCTAGGCCTTGGAATGTCCAAAACCTTTTCATCCCCATCCCCGCTCCTCACCCCCACTCCCAAGGTGGTTTTTCAGGTATAAAAAGTCTTGGCACCCTCCTTTTGACGCCACAGGTTGGAGAGACGTCAGTCCTCTGTGGTCGCTGGCATAATAAATGACCCTGCAATCTGGCATACTTTTGTCTTGGTGGTAACTTTCTACGCTCGGTCCAATACAACACAGTAAATTCTGATAGTGGAACTTCACAGAAGCTGCACTGATACAGAATAAGCACAAGGGAAATGTCTAGAAAAAAATTTTTTAAGCTACCCTGAAGTAGGAGTACAGATCATACCATAAAGGGTAATTATTGGCTATAGGTGCAAAAGAAAATTTAGACTCAAGAGGCTGGGCATGTTGCCTCACATCTGTAATCCCAGCACTTTGGGAGGCCAAGGTGGGCAGATCACTTGAGCCTAGGAGTTTGAGACCAGCCTGGCCAACATGGCAAAACCTGTCTCTACCAAAACTACAAAGAATGAGCTGGGTGTGATGGTGTGCCCCTGTAGTCCCATCTATTCTGGAGACTGAGGTGAGAGGATCTCTTGAGCCCAGAAGGTGAAGGTTGCAGTAAGCCAAGAGCTTGCCATTGCACTCCAGCCTGGGCAACAGAGTGAGACCCTGTCTCAAAAAGAAAAAAGAAAAAAAAAAAAAGTTAGAAAAAATGTTAAAAAAAAAAAAGAATTAGACTGAAGAAAGGAATATCTAGTTGAAAAGAAATACAATAATCTATGTGGGGAATAATGAAGGCAGACGTTTTCTAAGTATTGCTAGTATTGATGGTAGCCAAATTTTATTTTACTACAGGATCTAATTAATGTTATTTTCAAAGCCAATGTTGAAACATATTTGATATTATAAAATATACAGTGTGAGTTGTTCTGTTAACCTTATTTCAAAAAGTTGAGTCATACATTTCATAGTCTTAATACTAACAAATTATAAAATTCACAATGCATATTAAAGCATATGAGACTATTTATCAAGATACCCAAGAGCTCAAATTACAACAAAATTAGTAGTAAATGATAACTCTATGCTAAGCATTATGCTGAGTCCTATGAGGCAATATACAAAAATTATGAAATGTTCCTTCAGCAGAGAGAATTTAGAAATATACACATAAGGTTACATGTCAACACAATGAAGGATTATGACAATAAATATTAAATCTGACAGGAAGATTCCAGGAAATCATTCCAAAGATTTCTAAGGGGACCGTTGCTCGCAAATCACAAAATATACATTACCATTTTAACATGCCTTCTGAACTCCAGCTCTTTATTGCCTGTTCATACTGGCTTTATACCAACTCCATTATACAAAACACCAATATTCTAAAATGAATTTATTCATTTTTCTAAAAGGTGCTTCTTTTCTTTTTATTTTTTCTGTAAATGGAACTCTTTACTTGCGTATCTCAGAGGTTAGAGGTATAAAAGTTCATTTTACTCCATGCATTTATTTCTCATTTTCTCTATCTAATCACTGCTAAATTCTGTTAATTCTCTTACCACTACACCTTGAAAATTATCTGCCAATCCCTTAGAAGTTTCCTCTTGTTAATACCCTGGTTCAGGTTTTCATAGTCTGCTTTATTTGTTGTAATATTTATCCAACTATCCAACTCCAGGTGTTTGGATTTTAATCTTTTTAATCTGTTCTTCACACTGCCATCTAAGTTATCTACATAAAGACGGAAAATTCCATCATTTTCCTTTACAAAAACCATCTGAGGAGCCTCACTATCAACAAAATACTGTTCAAATTCTTTAGAATAGCATGCAAATACCTCAATCACTTGAATCCAAATTACCTCTCCCTTTTCAACATTTGAATGCAAATACTCTTTCCATTTTACATCATCACTTGCCTCAATTCTTTATGAAATTCATGTGTTAATCACACCAGTCAACTCAATACCCCTCAAATATTCCCTAAAATTTACATCCCCTGTGCTTCTTTTTTATACAATTCTCTTGGACAGAAATGTTGTCAAATTCATTTATTATAAATAAAATACCAATAAAAATTTGTCTTTGGTTGACTTCAATTTTGGAAAAGAAATTATGGATTCTAAAACTTTTTTTTTTTTTTTTTTGGAGACGGAGTTTCGCTCTTGTTACCCAGGCTGGAGTGCAATGGCGCGATCTCGGCTCACCGCAACCTCCGCCTCCTGGGTTCAAGCAATTCTCCTGCCTCAGCCTCCTGAGTAGCTGGGACTACAGGCACGCGCCACCATGCCCAGCTAATTTTTTTGCAGTTTTAGTAGAGACGGGGTTTCACCATGTTGACCAGGATGGTCTCGATCTCTTGACCTCGTGATCCACGCGCTTCGGCCTCCCAAAGTGCTGGGATTACAGGCTTGAGCCACCGCGCCCGGCCGGATTCTAAAACTTTTTAAACAAGAGTTTATACTGGCAATCCTGGGGACTTATGTTTGTGGCATTGTCGAATAAGAATTTTTATTATTTATCTATTTTTTATTTGTATAAGACGGACTCTCTGTCACCCAGGTTGGAGTGCAATGACATGATCTTGGCTTACTGCAACCGCCACCTCCCAGGTTCAAGCGATTCTCCTGCCTCAGCCTCCTGAGTAGCTGGGACTACAGGTGCACACCACCATGCTTGGCTAATTTTTATATTTTTAGTAGAAACAGGGTTTCAGCATATTGGCCAGGCTGGTCCTGAACTCCTGACCTTGTGATCTGCCTGCCTTGGCCCCCCAAGGTGCTGGGATTACAGGTGTGAGTCACTGTGACTGTCTTGAAATTTTATTTTTAAAAAAATTCTATTTAAATAAAATATAAGTAATGAGAAATGAATAAAATAGAACTACAGAGTTTGATGAATTTGGGCTTGTGACTACAATCATGAATGCAGGACCTAGATAATGAAATGAAACATTGTCAGCAACCAAAAAGCCCCACACCTCCCAAGACTACACCCAACCAAAGATAACCAGTAGCTTAACTTCCACTGCCATATGTATTAATACGTGTGATTTTTTTTTTTTAACTTTAGATAACAGACTTATTAAAGTAACACTCTTTCATGACTGCCTAAGTTTGCTCAGCATTTTATTCTAGAGACTTATCTCTACTGTGGTAAGTAACTGTAGCATGTTCACTGTCTCTGCTGTATAGTTTATTCATTCATTGAATGGATAAACTACAGCATAATTATCCATTTGGATGTTGAGAAATACTTGTTTTTTTTTTTTTTTTTTTTTTTTTTTTTT
>NW_022436949.1:30214855-30245121 GCF_009761245.1 Sapajus apella
CGGAGTTTCGCTCTTGTTACCCAGGCTGGAGTGCAATGGCGCGATCTTGGCTCACCGCAACCTCTGCCTCCTGGGTTCAGGCAATTCTCCTGCCTCAGCCTCCTGAGTAGCTGGGATTACAGGCACGCGCCACCATGCCCAGCTAATTTTTTGTAGTTTTAGTAGAGATGGGGTTTCACCATGTTGACCAGGATGGTCTCAATCTCTTGACCTCGTGATCCACCCGCCTCGGCCTCCCAAAGTGCTGGGATTACAGGCTTGAGCCACCACGCCTGGCGAGAAATACTTGTGTTGTTCACAATATTCGGCTAACTTTTATAGTTTTATAAAATCTTATACCTGTATTTGGTGAACAAAGAGATACATTGCCATGTGCTATCTTCTCATGAACAGAATTGCTGGATCAAGGGAATAGTAACTTAGTGTTAATAGATTCTGACAAACAGCTTGCCAAAATGCTTACACCAATTTAATCTCTCACAAACAGAATATGAGAATTTGAGTTGCTCTACGTACCTACCAATACTTGACATTTCTGTCTTTCTTAGCTTATATATTCTATTGAGTATGCAAGTATGTTAATTTTAGGTTTTTAATTTGCTTTTTCCTGATAATTAATAAAGTTCACAACTTCTAATATTTATTGATCACTTGGATAACCTTTGTTGTAAAGTACCTTTTTTTTTTTTTTTTTTTTGAAACAGAGTCTTGCTCTTTCGCCTGGTGCCAGGCTGGAGTGCAGTGGCATGATCTCAGCTCACTGCAACCTCCGCCTCCTAGGTTCAAGCAATTTTCCTGCCTCAGCCTCCCAAGTAGCTGGGACTACAGGAGCACACCACCACGCCCAGGTAATTTTTGTATTTTTAGTAGAGATGGGGTTTCACCATGTTGGCCAGGATGGTCTCGATCTCTTGACCTCGTGATCTGGCCGCCTCCGCCTCCCAAAGTACTGGGATTACAGGTGTGAGCCACTGCGCCCGGCCTGTAAAGTACTTTTTCAAGTCTTTCCCCATTTTTTCTATTTTCCTGGTTGAGTTATTTATTATGTATTTAGAAGAATTCTTTACATCATCAGAAATATTTGTCAGCAGTATGTGCTTCAAATGTCTTCCACAACGTGGGTTGCCTTTTCGCTTTCTTACTAATAACTTTTGATAAAAGGATATTCTTACCATTAGTAAAACTTATTATGTACTGATTTTGAATATCTTTTAAGAAATCTCTGCCTTCTCCCAAATTATGAAGATATTGTTATGTTACCTTATAAACTTTATTTTACTTTTCATATGTAAATTTATAAATCATCTGATATTGTTTTTGTCGAAGGAATGAAAAATCAAAATTCATACTTAAAAAAATAGCCCATCTAGAGAGTCTTGCCGATTGATAATACATTGTTTCATTCTTTCCCCACTGTACTGCAGTACTGACTTTTTTATGTTTCTTTGAGAATGTTTTGGGCTCTAATTTTTTTTTCCAATGGTAATAACGAAGAATTACAGATTAATTAAAATTTGAAAATTATATATTTATTCTAAGATATTAAACAATTAACTAGAATTAAATATTCAATATTCCTTTGGTAAACTATTTCTTTTGATTATGCATAAAAATTAAATATGGAACCAGTTTTATCTTAACCCACTTGCAATGGTATTTTATTGTCTAACAGTTAAAATTTTGTTTTTATTCCTTCATCTAGTATCTAAATATTCATCTTTTTATCTATCATATGAATCCAATCTCACTAAATTACCTATCTTTATTCATAATATTGTATCCTACTTGGGTTGCTTAATAGTCTTTTTCAATATGTAATTGCTCAATCCTAATTTTCTATGCCTATTCTCAAGTAAGTCCTCCTTTACTCAAATTTGTTTCCACTCTTTCTATATCTAGCACTCCCAATTCAGTTTCATTACTGTATCTTCCAAATCAGCTCGGACCATAATTTCAAAAGACACAATTCCAAATGCCATAATCCCAAAAGATCAAAATCTCTAAAGTCTGAAATCCTTTACCTCTAAATGAATCCCCAAACCATACTGACATATTTCGAATTAGATGAAATCGAGGTTTCTAAAAGTGTTTCTAAAAGTGAATTTTAAGTTATTACTCACAGTTTGCCTTTCCCAATGCATTCAGCCCAACGCATTTGGCAGAACATTCCAGTGAGTGGGTTGGCCACGTTATACAGCAATGAAAAAACTTGTTTACAAACGTGTTATTTACTTGCATTGAAATTTCTTTTAGTTGATAAAATTTCAAAATTTTTTAAAGAATAAAATCCATATTTACATGAAGAAACCAGAGATGTCACTGACTGGTTTAAAAATAATTATGGGTATAGTAGGATAAGAAGACACTTACGAAATGGTGTTGCTGTTCGATCACCGATAGTGTTTCCACCAAATTTGTCGTCTGTATACAAATGCATGCAGGATGGATTTCCACATATCCAAAACAACATATAAGCATGGCATAGCCAATGGGAAAATTTAACAGAGAATGTGCATGTTGTTCTATATCAACCTATACTATAGAATAATTCCAAAAAGATCAGTGCCATGTAGAAAATAAATCTAACTGCATTCTCCAAGGTCAGCCATCTCCCAAAAGAGAAAGAACAGAGAAACAGTTATTTCTTGTGCTACAAGATTTCAAAATATAGTTAATAATCATGATAATCAGCCAACTTTTATGTAATCTATACCTATAATATACTTTTTCATATGTCATATTTTCTTTTTAGTTTTGTATTTGCTTTTATTTTTAACTATTTTAAATTGTTAGCATTATTTTTATAATTTGCTTTGTTACTTATTTCATCTTCACATTATTTCCAATTCTGGAGGTATTTTTAATAGAGAACTTAAGAGAGTTCTAATTCATTTTACACAATGCATTTTACAAATTAAACTCCAGAAAAGTACATTATTACAAGGCTGACTGCATGTAAGCATTGAGTAGATTCTTAAGCACTGAAACTTTCTCAGTAAATAATTAGATGACCTTTCTGTACATCTGCATTTATGAAAGATAAATTTTTTCAAGATCTTGGCTATTTGGGCTACTGTATATGTGATGGTAATCCATCATGGTTTTTGATCAATCTCATCAAAAGACTTGATGAGCAATGACAAAACTTCAGCTTAAAAATGTGATCCTTATGTAGATACCATGATTGTTCATCATGGTATTGATGACTACAGATCTAAAGCTGAGTACTCAAAATTATCAACACCAACCATAGTTATATGTGTTTACAAATGTCTATTTTTGACCTTTTCCATGAATACAGTTCACCTGCTCATAATTGTTATACCTGTACCACTATGTTATTATTATCTATTTTATTGTATGAAATGGCCGATAAAGAGTTTTGTCATAGTTTTACATGTTTCTCAAATCTCCTTTTAAAAAGGTAAATAAATGTTTTAAAATAAACTTTTACTTTTTTTTTTTCCTACAGGGATTGTGATTTTAGGATTTCAACAATAAGGGATATCATGGTTAGGATTGTGTTTTGGTATTATGATTGGCTCCTTTTCAAAATCTGACTTAAGATGCATTTCTCTCAGAAAGACTCTTTTAGATAATCACACCTATTGTTGCAGAAGGTAGGCAGTCAGACATGAGCAGAGCAAGGCAGCCTCCTTTCACCCACAAACACCCCAAGAATGTTAGGCGACCATCAGGTGATGTTCAGATGGTTGTTAACTGTCTCTCTTAAATAATAATTGGTTGCAATCAACACCAGGGAAAGACAGTCTCCCAATAAACAGAAACACCTGAAACTGGTGATCAGCAGCTTCCCGACAGGATCTCAGGAGTTAGGCCAGTGGGCTCAAGCATGTGCAGTAAGAGGCAAATGGCAGACTTTAATTGGTATATGACCTTGTAGGGGACATTTGACTGGTAAGGGAAGAAATTCTAAATGAGCATGTGTGCACCTCCAGTAAACACACTGCACATGCGGCCCCTTCCAGTAAACACACTGCACATTTTGGCAGGGCACTGAGTATGCAGATAGGCTGCCCCAAGGGAAGAATTAAGGGGAGAAGGACTGCAAGATCCCAGAAGCATGCCAACAGGTAAAAACCCCAAGACAAAAGATCAACCGCACACTTAAGCTCTCAAGTTGCCCACTTGGCCCTCTTTCAAGTGTACTTTAAGTCCTTCATTCCTGCTCTAAAGCTTTATAATAAACTTTCACTCCTGCTCTAACATGTGCCTCAGTCTCTCCTTCTGCCTTATGCCCCTGAGTCAAATTTTTTCTCCTGAGGAGGCAAGAATTGAGGTTGCTGCAGATCCATTCAGATTTGCCATTGGTAACATTATGCACTTATTAAGTCATAAATTTTTTCCTGTTCATACATTACTCTATTTTATACAGCATAAACCACATATGCTCTTTTCATTTTCTAGTTTTCCTCTAGACCATTTCTCTAATATTTAACCCTTTTTATTTTCCTGTTTGCTATATAAACCCTCCTGGCTAAGCCATTTTGTTATTTACCAAATACCTGGACATTATACTTTGAGCCTTTATACTAAAAGACTTCTTTAAAATATTCTCTATGCAGTTGGTTTGCATAATACATAGATTTAAAGAAAATATTTACAACATAAGAATATATTTAACCTTTAAGGAGCATTTATTTAAAAATTTCATTACAAATCTTAAAATAAATACCTGTATGTCATAGTAGTCACATGCATTTGAATGACTGGCCTACAGTTTCTACATTATATTGAACAGAGTCCTTGATTTTTGTTCTTCCATTTTCTAGTTTAACTTGTAGTTAAAAACAATGCACTTCTCAGGGATTAAATTATATAGGTGAAATATGAAAAATACAGCTGAACCATAAAGTTCTAATAGCAAAAATTACTCAATATAAAGTCTACCAAACTATTAATTTCCAAAGAAAACCATAAAACCCAAGTTCTTCCTATCTGCTGCATAAAAAAAGACCACAGCATTGTAGTAGAGAAAGAATTTAATAGACACAAGGCAAGTCACACTGAAGAGATGGAGTTAGTACTCAAATCATCTTGCCCAAAGCTCATGGGTTAGGTAGGGGTTTTGCAAAGGCAGTTTGGGGGAAGGTGAGGGGTGACTAGGTTTGCTGCTGATTGGCTAGGGCAGAGATGAAATCATAGGGGGTAAAAACTGTTCTTCATGCTGAATTGCTTCTGGGGGGGGTCACAGGAATGGAGTTGGCGGGTCCAGGTGGAGCCATGGGTGTCAGACATGCAAACAAACAAACAAACAAACAATCCTGAAAATATATCTTAAAAGGCCAGTCTCCAGAAGTGGTGCTATCAGCAGGAATAATTGGGGAAGTTGCCTATCTTATAACCTCTGAAATAATGACTGATAATTGTTTATGTCTAAGCCTTAGCAGGACTTAGTCTCCTCTTCCCGCCCCCATCCCCCAGCCTGATCACCCCCCATTAGTTTTACAAAAGCTGTCGAGTTTCGGGGAGGCCTATCAACATTTAAACTATAGCCTAAATATCCCTCAAAGTTAGCTCTGCACAAAAGCCCAGGAATAATTAAGGGAAAGGCAAGATGTGAGGTGAGTTAGGTCAGATCTCTTTCAGTGCCATAATTTTTTCATTGATATAATTTTTGCAAAGGTTGTTTCAAAATCTAGTCTTCCAAATGAGCCAAAGAGAAGTCTTATAATATTCAAAGAAAACTTCTTTGTGGTTTATCTAACCTGACTGGTAAAAATAAGAAATAGAAGTGTTTCACCTCTTTAGATTTTTCTGAAAATGTTATAAGAAAGGGGTCCCGATCTAGACTCCAAGAGAGGGTTCTTGGATCTCACGGAAGAAAGAATTCAGGGCAAGTCTGTAAAGTGAAAGCAAGTTGATTAAGGAAGTAAAGGAATAAAAGACGGGCTACTCCATAGACAGAGCAGCTCTGAGGGCTACTGGTTGCCCAATTTTATGGTTATTTCTAGATGATATGCAAAACAAGGTGTGGATTTTTCATGCCTCCCCATTTTAGACCATATAAGGTAACTTCCTGACATTGCCATGGCTTCTGGAAACTGTCATGGCACTGGTGAAAGCGTAGGAGTGAGGATGACCAGAGGTTATCCTAGTTACCATCTAGGTTTTGGTGGGATTTAGCCGGCTTCTTATTGCAACCTGTTTTATCAGCAAGGTCTTTATGATCTGTATCTTGTGCTGACCTTGTTTCTCATCTTGTGACTTAGAATGCCTAAACCATCTGGGAATGTAGCCCAGAAGGTTTCAGCCTGATTTTACCCAGTTACTATTCAAGATGAAGTTGCTCTGGTTCACACGCCTCTGACAAAAAATCATTATTCCTATTAGGCTTCTATTTCATGGATTGCTGACACTACTTCTTGGTGCATGCTGCCAACAAACACAGAAAACAGTAATGACTTAAGATATGTTGCAGGTATTATACTGGCAGATTTTGCCATTAAAAATAAAACCATATGAAGCTTTTCCAGTTTTTTCTTAATCTCCCCTGAATAACTGCAGTACTCACAGACACACTGGATACTACTCAAAAACTATATTTCTAGGTGATATTTTGTGGCCAAATTTCAAATGGAGAGTTTTAGGCATCTCTATATCTAGTTTAACACAGTTAATGTGATTAATGATAAAAATTATTTATCACCAATGAAAGTCACTTCCATGTACTACCTACACAGAACATGTAGCTAGTGATTCATTTCCAATGCATTTTTTTCTATATAGACTACAGAAATAAAACTATGCAAACATAAACGTAGAGATTGAAAATAAAAGGAAACGGTAGAAATACAAAAAGCACAAACAAAAATAGATAATGCTTTTGATGGCCTATCAGCAGGCTAGACATAGCTGAGAAAAGAGTCAGTGAACTTGAAAATATGTATATGTCAATAGAAACATACAAAATTGAAATGCAAAGAAAAAAAATAGAGAAAAGAACATCCAAGAACTGTGGTACAATTTCAAAAGGCATAAAATACCCATAGCAGACATACTAGAAAGAAAAGACAAAGACAGCAAAAGAGAATAAATATGTGAAGTGACAATGGCTAAGAATTTTCCAAAAATAGTAACAGATGGCAAAATACATATCCAGAAAGGTCAAAGAACACTGAGTAGTATAAACATTAAATATTAAAACAAACAAAAATATACCTAGGCCTATCATATTCATTCTGCAGAAAACCAAAGACAAGGGAAAATCTTGAAAGAAGATAGACAAATTAAGAATATGATATTTTCTGTGGCATAGCAGATGAAATTTTGATGAGATAAACTAAAGATAAATCAAATAAAATTTCTACCTAGAATTTGAATATTTGATCTACATTTTAGCACTTTTTGTTTCGTCCCAAACTATTTTACAATCTAGTTTAAGAGATAAATGACAATGTATTTGAGTATATATGTTACAACATATGCCTAGAATACTTCTGTAGACTTTTTAAAAATTGTAAGTGGTTTGATTTACTGTGCTACTATGTGGGAAAGATCATCAAGCATTTTAGTCATAGTGAGATGTGCAAATTCTATCATTCTGAAAGGTTCCATTGAGTCTAGGCCTCTAAATAAGTCACAATAGAAAGGTGATCAGTTCTCAGTTGCAACAGAAAGCTGCAGAACTGAGGTCATCGAAGATAGGGTTCACTCTGCTCTGACAAACTACACTCAAAGGAATTTGTATTTGTTCTTTCATGGAGCAGTACAGAGCAGCTTATAGGATTAAAATCCTGTCGTATAATAGAAGAATATTTCAAAAGTGAAATCAACCCTTAATATCTGCAGAAAATCCTAGACAAGGCTTTCGTTTATACTGCTCGGGCATCCAACACCTGTGCCAATTTTAAACTGTGGTTATGCAAATTATAGAATCAGTAGTAATAAATTTAAGCAAATCTAAAAATTCACACAATAATAATTAAAGTTCAATTAAGAATATCAGATACGAGATTTAAAAATACATTCTTTTAAAATAAAAAAGCACATCTACTTATTCACTCAAGAATCTCCTACAACCCAGAAACACTGGTAACTGTTTTATTTTTCCTGCTAATGAGGAGAAACAATCAGATAGGCAGGACTCATTTGCTGAGAAGAGTCAAAGATAAAAGTTCTCTTTCAAAGGCTTCCTGTCTAAAGCTTTCCTACAAAAAAAAGCTTCAGATCTTATTTTCAAGGAATCTTAATATGTTAATTACAGTCATTAAGAATAAAAACACTTAGAATCTCACACCTTGTCAGAGCTGAAAACTTGTGAAGCAAAGATCTATCATTTACTGGTTTGACTTTATGCCACATTCTAGACTGAAAAATAATAACATGTCCTTTGCAGGGACACGAATGAAGCTGGAAACCATCATGCTCAGCAAACTAACACAAGAACAGAAAACCAAACACTGCATGGTCTTACTCACAGTGGGAGTGAACAATGAGAACATATGGACAAAGGGAGGGGAACATCACAGGCTGGGGCCTATTGGGGGTGGCCTAGAGGAGAGAGAGCATTAGGAGAAATACCTAATGTAGATGACGGGTTGATGGATGCAGCAAACCACCATGGCACATCTATACCTATGTAACGAACCTGCACATTCTGCACATGTATCCTGGAACTTAAAGCATAATAAAAAAAAAAATAAATAAATAACATATTAAATACAGTTGTAAAAACTATTTTGAATTTGAATTTTGTCATAAAAAATATAGGGATAGCAAAGTTTTATGTGGCCTAAGGAGATTAGACCAGTTCTAAAAAGCATGCCTTCTAGTTCTAAGGTCAGAGATTCCAAATTTTGTTCTTTATATTGACTAAGTTTTTTAAAAGTATTCTTTTAAAACACACTATAACTTCAAATACATTGTGAAAGTTATTTCGGGAAATAATTATAAGATGTTTGTACTATTAAGGTGCTAAACCATAAACTAAATTAATATAAAATGAAAGAATTAGAAAATATTCAAATGTTGAATATGTTCATAGTATTTTAACTTCAATAAGCTTTTAAAGATTGTAGTGTTCTTTATAGATGTAATAAGAGAAGACATGGGTATGGAAATTGCATATGAATTATGATTTTCAAGGTGGGTAGAGGCATTGGGAGTAGACAGGGAATCATGCTAACAAAGAAATGCGGTTAGCATAACATGCAAGGGTTTTGGGAATAACTGTTTTCTAATGATTTCTATTCATCTTTCAGAAGTCTTTGTTTTCTAAAAATTTCTATTTATTGTTTTCCTACAAAAGATGATAGCTAAAATCTAAGGAGAATTTTAGTCTTTTAAAAAATTTTAACCAATGAAAATTCAAAATAGGCCAGGTGTAGGCCAGGTGTTCATGCCTGTAATCTCAGCACTCTGGGAGGCCGAGGCAAGAGGATCACTTAAGGTCAGGAGTTTGAGACCACCCTGGCCAACATGGTGAAACCCCGTCTCTACTAAAATACAAAAGTTATCCTGTCATGGTGGTAGGCACCTATAATACCAGCTACTAGGGAGGTTGAGGCAGGAGAATCACTTGAACCCAGGAGTTGGAGACTGCAGTGAGCTGAGACTTTGCCACTGCACTCCAGCCTGGCAATAAGAGAGATACTCCATCTCAAAAAAAAAAAAAAAAAAAAAAAAAAAAGAAAAAGAAAAAAGAAAGAAAAGAAAATCCAAAACATGTTTTGAAAATGGAACTATTTTCATTCTATATTTTGTCTATCTGGTATATGGCTAAACTATCCTTTATTTTAGGCATGGCAGACTGTGTCCTTTTCACCTCTTTTATACAGGCCAATAATGGGTGTTGCATTTTCAAATGATTTAGAAAAAAAAAAAGAAGAAAAATATTTAATGACATAAAACTCATTTGAAAGTCAAATTTTAATATCTGTAAGTGAAGTTTTATTAGAAACAGCTGTACCCAGTCATTACATATTTTTGTGGCTACTTTCATGCTTCACAGACAGGGTTGTGCAGTCTCTATCTAATTGTGAACCTGGCAAATATCTGTTCATCCCTAAAACTTCAGTTGTCTTCTTAATGAAGACTTCCCTAATGTTAAAGGAAAACGTAGGCCTTACATCAATATCATGTCCTATTACGTACATTTCTTATTACATTATAATTATCACTTAAATAACTATACTACAATGAGACTAACCCTGTTGAGGATAATGTCTTTGAAAATATAAAAGTGATGATTATCAGTGGAGATGACGAAATTATTCCTTAACTATGAACAGGAAATTCCAAATTGGTGAGACGACTGATGCTATTCCCATCCCTGAGCTATTGGTGGCTGTTATGGTCATAGAACTGGTACCTGAAGAAAGGTACGGGAGAAGGGCTTCAAAGGTTTTGTTAGAGTAGGTGGCTCTAGGTGGACATGAACAGGGCAGGGGAGGGTCCCCACCTCCCAGTCCCCAGTGCATGTCAGGTGACCATCAGGTGATGTTCAGGTGGTTATTAAACTGTCTCTCTAAAATAATATTTTGTTTCAGCCAAGGCCAGGGAAAGGCAGTCTCCCAACAGATAGAAAACACCTAAAGCTGGTGATCAGCAGCTTCCAGTAAGATCTAAGGAGTTGGGCGAGTTGGCTCAAGATTGCAAATTAAGAGACAAAATGGTGGCATTTAACCGGGAAAAATGCCTCAAATGAGCACATGCACAACTTCAGTAAACACAGTGGTCCCTCTTAAGCGCTGGCAGTCCACTGTGCATGTGGTAGCCCGCCCCAAGGAAGAATCAGGGGAGAAGGAACACAAATCCTGGAATTGTTCCAATGAATAAAACCCCAAGTCAAGGGTTGAATGAGGCACTTGAATTTCTCAAGTTTCATGCTTGGCCCTCTTCCAAGTGTACTTTACTTCTTTTCACACCTGCTCTAAAACTTTTTAATAAACTCTCACTCCTGCTCAAAAACTTGCCTCAGTCTCTCACTCTGTCTTATACGCCTCAAATGGATTCTTTCCTTTGAGGAGGAGACAAGAATTGATTTGCTATAGACCCATACTGTTTCACCACTGCTAACAGATTTATTTAAAGCATGAAGAGTTGTTAGGCTATGCTTCTACTCAGTCATTCATGAGGATATTGACATTACCCCAGAATGCTGAAAGTATTTAAGGATGGAGAGAAAAACAGATTGGGTGCACGCAGCCTCCATGTTTGTGAGGGATGTGAAAGTTAACAGAGGTCTTTAGAGGGTGGGGGCTGAGGAGTTCTCTATCTACAGTATTGTCTCCACCCAATACCCACTGCAAACTCTTTCCACCCTCTTACTTCCACATCTGCAATTGGTACAACCGAGCCAGCTGTGTCTGTCAAAAATATAAAGTGTGAGTTAAGAAGCAATTTTTCCATGAAGGCAGAAAAGCAGAAATTTTACTCCAGCTTCCAGAGACATCTTCCTAATTAAGCAAATATAGTAATATTGCTTCCAATTTTAAAATCTCCTTTGGCTTTTTATTACCTAAAGATAAAGCTCATATTCAAGGTCTTCTCAGTCCTATTCTGCCCCTGGTCTAGTTTTATCTGTCTGTGTCCATCCTCTTCTCCTCTAAGCACAATGTGCTCTTCTTAACAAAATCTGCTCTTCAATTTTCACCCTTTTCCTCCTGTTTCCCTTAGTCGATGCTGTTTTCTCTCCCTGGAAAGTGTCCTCTTCCCTGACCCACATGATAAGCTCCTACTCACATTCAAAAGTAAGCTCAAATGCTTATTCCTCACTGAATCTGTCTGTGAATGTCCTCACTCACTGTTTTCATAGTACTTGGTTTATACCTCTACTCACCATATTCTATTTACAATAATTTTTTCACACCTGCCTCTCAATTTATTGTGGGCTGAGGGAGGGTGTCATATTTTATTCAGCTTTTTCTCTTCAAGATCAAGCATAGAAGCTGGCACATGGCTCACATCAATAAATACTGACTGTACAAAAATGGAAATTGTACTGTTTCCTTATAAAATTAAGTTTTAATGTAAGTGCTCTGTTTAACTAGGTAGCTTTCTAAAAGTAGAGCTCTTAAACTTCTATATTCCCTTGTTTTGTCCTTTCGACTTTTCTAAAATAGCTTTTTAACTTTTGTTATTTGTTGTTGGTTCCCTCTTTGAATTTTTTAGCAATAGCTTAGAAAGGAAAGAATCTGTTATAGAGACTCATATACATAGACATATACAGGTAAACATATTCATGCTAAGTATTCATTTAGAACTTATTCCTTGTTCTTTTCAGAATTTCTGTAAGTCATTTAGATTACAAAATTTAAATCCTCTTAGAAACTGGTAGGGTAAGATAATTTCCCTCTTCTTAACCTCATAAATAAATCTTATTCATTCATAAAATAACTAGCATAGTTTAAGCTATTTTTGTATGAGTGTGTTATTATCACATTTTTGTTATTTTATATCACCTTGCAGCTAACATAAACATCTGGACAGATTGTTATGTATGTAATTATTAACATTCATTGCATTATAAAGGAAATTACTGCATATCAAAGGGATAAGCTGAATAAGGAAATCTAAATTTAAAAATGCATTCATTTGGCTTGTCTTGTAGCACAAAAACATACTTTTCATGAATAAAATATTCCAGGGAAGTAAAATTTTAAAACATCATACTTTTCTCATTTTGTTTTTATTCTACTTTTCCTGTGCTTTTAGTGGGAACTATAATTCCAGTGGCAAAACACATTTTTCTGTTTGTATTTTAAAGCTAGCAAAAATTTATTCAAACAGGCATGTAAAATTCTATTATCAAAACTGGGGCAATATTGAGAAGAAGGTAGAAACATGACCTTGAAATTCTAAACCGAAATCTTCACTTACAAAAGGTATGATCTTGAACAATTTTCTAAACTTCTGAAAGTTTTTCATTTTTGTTGTTGTTGTTAAATAGCGATCACTGATGCTACCTCCATTATAGGGTTTCTGCTTAATCAGGTAATGCCTAAGAGCATCACTCAATAGGACAGGCAGGCCATATAAATGAGTTAAGTGGGACTCAAAATGCATTAGGGATTTGTGAGGACTGGGATTACTGTGGTTTAAAGAACTTGAAGATTGAATTTAATTTATAAGTTAATTTATTACTACTACTATTATTATTATAGTTTTCATATCAATCACTAGATAGACAGCAACCCAGTGTTAAATAGTAGTACATTTATTATGTTGGTTGTGTTGTGTTGTATTGTGCTTTGGCTTCTTCTGGTTACTAGACAGTTAAATAAGGCATAGGGCCTACTGGGTTAAAAAGTCAAAGAAATGGGCTGGGCACATCGGTTTATGCCTGTAATCCCTGAACTCTGGGAGGCTGAGGCAGGTGGATCACATGAGGTCAGGAGCTCGAGACCAGCCTGGCGAATCTGGTGAAATTCCATCTTTACTAACAATACAAAAATTAGTTGGGCGTGGTGGTAGGCGCCTGTAATCCCAGCTACTCAGGAGGCTAAGGCAGGAGAATTACTTGAACCTGGGAGGCAGAGGTTGAAGTAAGATGAGATTGTGTCACTGCACTTCAACCTGGGTGACAGAGCGAGACTCCGTATCAAAAAATAAAAAAAAATTCCAAGAAAGGTAATATTATATATATTTTCTTATAATTCAAAAACATATACAAAGGAAGTATTTCAATACATATATTCAAATAAGTAAACTAATCAATTCAGATATGATTATAAATTAGAAATTCCAAAAAATAAAACCTTTAAATTTTAGGTTAGGCAAAGGTGAAAAAGTAATGTAAGTGAACCCTAAATGTTTTTGGTTTGCTACCTAAACAAACTATTGTTTCTTAAATAAACCATTTACCTGTGCATACTAAGTATATCATTAAATGACTTACAATATGCATCCGTGAAGAGGAAAATACGTGATGAGACCTCTCACTGACAACACACCAGCAATAATGTGCGCAACCACACTTATCTCACAGAAGCAGCAACTGTTCTTCAACAAGATGGAATGAAAGTCAGAGAAGAAACTATTTAGAGTTTGTTGAGTGCTGCCTCAGGTACACGTTGACATTTCCACCACACTAAAAGAGGCATTTCCCCTTCAAAAACACTGTCAGGGATTCACGAACACAGGCATTCCTTAGGGAGCCATCATTGCCTGAAAAGGCCACTGAGTCTGAAATAAACAGTGCAGTTTTTAGGACTCTAATTTATAATATTGTCTTTTTTTCATAAAACTGTTTTTTTTTTCTGTTTTCATGCAGAAATTGCCTTTGATATAAACTATGAAACTAATAGAATTGGACAGAAGATGTTGTTCCTAATTTATAACCACCTATGTTTTCTAATCTTTTAAGAAGTAATGTGGAACTGTGTTGTTCAATATATAAAGTGGAGAGATAAAAGTTGTAAAGTTACTTGGAATAAGTGAGAGCAGGATTTGGCGGATAAAAGTAAAATAACTCTTCCGGCAGATTTTCGGCGAGCTGAAACATAATACAAAAAATGTAGGTCAGAAAAAGCCCACTCTTTTCATTAGATGTATTTTAATCTTTTCACTGACTCTACAATTTTTTTTTTCGAAGATTAGGAAGATCATGAAGCTATGTTAACCTGCACAAATCCATTACATACCAGCTATAGCAAGATATCTTTGCCAGCATCTGTATACATGAGTAATATAAAATCTCAGTGTTAAATATATCACTTGGATAAGGGCAGAGAGTAATTAGCCATCTTTATGTAAATATTTTAAAAATATATAAAATTAGTGCATCTTTTAAGAATAGAGGTTCTATAAAAGTGATTTCTACGATTTCACATATTTCATGGCACTATCCCTCCAATAAAATAGTAAAGAATTATAGTCATACGGATACAATTTAATGTTTAAAAAGTGATTTTTCTTTTGATATTTTTCAATCATTAAAATGCTCAGTTTCTGAGGTAGATGATGTAAAATAAGTACATTTTAGTATTATTATAAGCCATTGATTAAACGGTTGATATACTCAATAACAATTTGTAAGGCACAGTATGTTCTATAATAAAGGTATATATAAAATCTTCTGGGGGTGGGGAGCAAGGAGAGGGAGAACCTTAAGACAAATACCTAATGTATACAGGGCTTAAAACCTAGATGACCGGTTGATAGGTGCAGCAAACCACCATCGCACATGTATACCTATGTAACAAACCTGCATGTTGTGCACATGTATCCCAGAACTTAAAGTAAAATAAAAAATTTTTTAAAGTACTCTGAAGGCACAGTGGAAGGCTTGCCTACTTGTTATGGAAAGATCACAAAATGTTATCAAACAGAGAGACAGTTAGGAAGTTGAATTGTCAGTCATATGCCAACTCAGTAAAGTAAGGAAAAGGCATTCCAACCTAAGGAAACAGAACATGTTAAAGTAAGAGCACAGGATGGAAGGGAATTTCAAAATATTTCCTTATTACTATAAGGCATGAGAAGCAAGAATCTGATTCTAAGAACATATTATGCAGTGCAAATACATTGAGGTTTGTTTGGCAATGGGAACCAGAAAATGACGCAAAATTTTAGAATACAGTATGTGTATGGAAAAATAAAAGACGAAAAAGTGAGGATCAGAAGCTTTTGTAGGCAAAACAGAGCAGAGCAAAGATCATCTGGTGGCCCTCAAGCAGACCATCCAGAAGGAAAACTCCTTCCCTGAGGATTTCGGAAGTAATCAGACTTCCCTATTCTCTAAAGCCTGTATTCGGTACCAGGGTTTCTTCCCAAAAATTCATAAGTAACTTGAATTTCTGTACATCTCCAGAATGAATTCATGCTGAAATTCATTGTGCAATCTTTGCTGACATCGAGGTACCAAAATGTCTACAAATGTAGTGATTTATCATGACCAATGTGAGTAATATGACCCAAATTGCCCTTCAGCTTCTGCTCTAAGTTCTGTTACTAACCCTAAGGAAAAATCCTTCGAGATGTGTTCAGTCTTTTCTTGCTGAAGAGCCCCATTGCACTCTTCTGCAGTGTTCTAATTAATATAATTTTCCTTTTCAAACCCATACTGTTGTCAGTAAATTCTTTACCTCCCACAAGCCAACCATTTTCCATTGCCAATGCTCTGACACCTTGCCAGACAAAAATGATGCCTCAGTAGTATCTATGTTATCCTTTTTCTGAATGCCATTAAAATGAATAGTGAAATACATAAAAATTTTTTAAAAAGCAGTAAAAAGAAGAGAAAGTTAACAATGCATGCTTCATATGCCAAAAATTTCAGGAAATGTAATTAACTAAGCAGACCAATTTTTGACAGTAGCTATTAGCTCTGAGATAACTAAGATAAAACAAAGTAAATGGCTGTATCAAATACCTATAGAGGACATCAATATATTAAGAAATGTAGATGAATAAATAAACAAAACGGATGCAAGCGCAGTGATCTGGGAAACACTTAGAGCCCTGGGGCACAGTTATGTGGACAATCTATATGACTTATCTGCCCAAAAAGTATTAATCGTATTCAGACTTACTGATGTTTTAAACAAAATAAACACAATAAAAACATAACAAATGTTTATTTCTTGCTTACATCACATTGAAATTTTGCAGGGGTGATGGGAATGTGTAAATTTGGCTCCCACACAGTGAAGAGGAGTAAAGAAAAAAATTCCATCAGGCAGGCCATTAGGGTGGGTCCTCAGTTGAATCCTTTCAAAAAAGAATAGAATTCTAAGCAAAAAGAACAAAGCTGGAGGCATCACGCTACCTGACCTCAAACTATACTACAAGGCTACAGTAACCAAAACAGCACTGTACTGGTACCAAAACAGAGATATAGACCAATGGAACAGAACAGAGGCCTTGGAGACACCACCACCCATCTACAACCATCTGATCTTTGACAAACCTGACAAAAACAAGCAATGGGGAAAGGATCTCCTGTTTAATAAATGGTGTTGGGATAACTGGCTAACCATGGGCAGAAAGCAGAAACTGGACCCCTTCTTGACACCTTAACGGAAATTAACTCCAGGTGGATTAAAGACATAAACATAAGACCTAACACCATTTAAAATCCTAGAAGAAAACCTAGGCAAAACCATTCAGGACATAGGCATAGGCAAGGACTTCATGACTAAAACACCAAAAGCAATGGCAACAAAAACCAAAATAGACAAATGGGACCTAATTAAACTCCAGAGCTTCTGCACAGCAAAAGAAACAATCATTAGAGTGAACTGGCAAGCAACAGAATGGGAAAATATTTTTGCAATCTACCCAAATAATAAGGGGCTAATATCCAGAATCTACAAAGAAGTAAAACAGATTTACAAGAAACAAACAAACAAACCCATATGAAAAAATGCTCATCATCACTGGTCATTAAAGAAATGCAAATCATAACTACATTGAGATACCATCTCATGCCAGTTAGAATGGTGATCATTAAAAAATCTGGAGACAACAGATGCTAGAGAGGATGTGGAGAAATAGGAACACTTTTACACTGTTGTTAGAGTGTAAGTTAGTTCAACCATTGTGGAAGACAGTGTGGTGATTCCTCACGGACCTAGAAACAGAAATTCCATTTGACCCAGCAATCCCAGTATTGGGTATATAGCCAACGGATTATATATCGATCTATTATAAGGACACATGCACACGAATGTTCATTGCAGCACAGTTTACAATAGCAAAGACCTGGAACCAACCCAAATGCCCATTGATGACAGACTGGACAGGGAAAATGTGGCACATATACACCATGGAATATTATGCAGCCATCAAAAACGATGAGTTTGGGTCCTTTGTAGAGACATGGATGAACCTGGAAACCATCATTCTCAGCAAACTGACACAAGAACAGAAAATCAAATACCACATGTTCTCACTCATAGGCGGATGTTGAACAATGAAAACACAGGGACACAGGGAGGGGAGCATCACACACCGAGGTCTGTGTTGGAGAGCTAGGGGAGGGTAATCGGGGGGTAAGGAGTTGGGGGGGGATAACATAAGGACAAATGCCAAATATAGGTGATGGGGAGGAAGGCAGCAAACCACATTGCCATGTGTGTACCTATGCAACAATCCTGCATGTTCTTCACATGTAACCCAAAACCTAAAATGCAATTAAAAAAAAATATATATATATATATATATGAAAAAAAATAGAAGAAGAATAGCTGCAGGCACAGATAAGGGAACATGTACAGGGGGCTTGCCTAAGACATGCTCACTGGCACACAGATAAAAAAAGGCTACATAGGTAACTTGCCCAGACATGCCTATAATGGAAAATTCCATTACCTGATACATGTGCAATAAGGGGAACAATGAAATACGGAGTCACTCAAGCTAAGGGCCTGAGAATGGGGTGGAGCTACCAAAAATTCATACCTTATGCAAATGAGATACCCAGCCTTCATTGGTTTCTTATAAAACCCTTTGCATTCAACTCTAAAAATGGCAACCCTCTTCCAGGTTCCCTCTCCACAATGGAGACCTTTCTTCTTTCGATTATTAAACTATCACTCTGACCTCACCCTTTGTGTCCATGCTCCTTAATTCTCTTGGTCCTGAGACAAAGAACTTTCAGTGATACCTCACAATGAGAGACTGCTACATTGTGGTATATTGGTGAGACTGTAACAATACTACAGATCTGACAAGAGACTTTCATCCAGAGTATAAAGAATTCCAGCAAATCAACAGAAAAAAAGGCAAAAAAAAAAAAAAAACCTAATTTGTAAAAAGTGGGCAAAAATGCAAACAGGCCTGACACAAAACGAAACTGCTCAAATGGGCAATAAACAAAAGGAAAAGTACTTAATGTCATTATGTATCAGGGAAATTGCTGGAAAAAGCAGCAAAGGAGAAAGGATTTACAGAGTACCTACATAAATTGGTTATGAGTAACACATAAATAAGGAAGAACAAACTGCGGAGGGCCACAGGGGGCCTCTGAGGAGGAAGGCCTCTCTATGCCTCGTGTTCCAATGCAGGGTGACCTAGGCTCTGTTACCATAAACATTGTGCTCAAGGACGTAAAACCCCTTTGTAGCACTATGACATAGCCAGACTTGCAGGCTTCTTGTAAGGTCCACGTTCCACCAACTGCAATAGATAATAAGCTAAAGATAACCACGTTCTTGTTTTGTGAAACTCCTGAAACTGTCACTGTTATCAGTCTTTAGAATGACACACCAGTTCCAGCTCACTGATTCAGTTGTAGCTCACTGATTCATGTCACCCTCTCCCCACCATCACTCCACTCCTACCCTATAGATCAAAGTTATTGTAACCAATAAGTAGTGTGGATGATCAGAGCTTGGGCCTTCACTGTCTCCTCCAGTAATGAGTGATGGCTCCCTGGTCTCACTTTCTCTCTTAATTTGTCTTTTTCTCATTTCTTTGTCACCACCAAATGCAGGGTACCCACCGGTGATGTAGGGCTGGTTCCCCACAGGAAATGTACATTAAAACCACACATATATACTTCTATAAACCCTAAAAAAATAAAAATATATATAAAAACCCTGAATATATCAAGAATTTGTGATAATGCAGAGCAACTGGAATACTCTTACCTTGTGGTTGAGGATGTGCATTATACAGTGCTATAAAAAATTGTTTGGCAGTATTTACTAAAACTGAAAATACCAGGGCCAGATATTCCATCATCTTGGTGCATACCCAGCAGAAACAGAGATGATTTCCATACTGTTATTTATTTGATTTAATGGCTTATTATATGTACATGATATCATTTAGTCTTTTCTAAAACTCTTAAATCCTACTTTTCACTTGAAGAAACAGATTTATAAAAGTCAAACACAGTATAGACATCGATAACATTTTTGGAGTTATTTAATATAGGCTCAAAATTGGCCTCCCTCAATTGATAATGGGTTAACTTTAGGCCGTGACCTTGGGTCTTTATTCCTCAGCTGCATTATCATCAATCTGGAGATAAGAGAGGTACTTAGGGGTACTCTGTCAGTTAAGTAATATGATGCATTTAGAACCTGTGAAAATCTCCTGAAAATAAGTAACAATAATATTGACTATAATAAAATTTTTAAGGCATCTAGGAATAAATGTAAGAGAAACCTGGACTATATTTAGCATGCTCATTTTTGTTTTAACTCTTAGCAGATTCTTCCAGGGACAGGGTTTTGTTCTGAAAAGTTTTGCTAACAAAGCAAATAATGCATGTGGCCCGGGGTTTCTAACTCTAGTATCATTTTTTCCTCTTGCCTTTTCCACTGTAAGTTACAGCTGCTCATATTGGTTTGCAAAGCTTTCAGGAAAATCCCTGTTGAATCAAACATTTTCCAGTTCTCAGGGCTGCAAAGAAGCACTGCTGCCTTCCTTCTGTTTCATCCTCTGCATTTATCGATAAGACAAGGGTTTTACAGCTGTTGGGGATTTGTCAACCTAACAGTATTATGAAATTTATAGAGATTGCTGCTGCACAGTAGGAGCTAAGAGGAATGTGCCTGGAACTCTAGAGATTCACAGGGATGCTACTTATATACCATATTTGATCCTTATAGTAAAAATGACAACTTCATAAAGACAGAAACAGCTCTTTTCGAGATGATAATTTAAATAATCTCTACAGGTTATAAAAATTAAAAACTAATGTAGGGGTTGGCAGAATTTGAGCACAATATGGGATGTTTGATGGAAAAGGGAAGCAAAGCTTATCCAATGTAGACTTGCGATGTATTACCAAAGTGGGAACTGTGATTGATAATTTTGCTTGACACTTTCTCTATGAAAGGTAATGATGACAGATAATAGAACAGTTTTGTGTTCACATGGTATATAAAAGAATTGACAAGATGCTACAGTTAAATGGTGATGAGTAGAAATTTGCATTTGTCTTGTGTTTGGGGCTTAACTTTCTACATCTAAAAAAATATGAATAGATACTGGTTATTATGCATTTACTCCCCACCTGCAACCCGCATTTCATTTTCTATATTCTTCCAACCCGCTCTTTCTAACCAGGGAGTCTGACTTCCAGTCTGTATTATCAGAGAACCAAGTCTGCTGGTTCAGCATTGTTTCCCATTTCAGTAATTACATCCAGTTTTCCTTGGTTAGTGAAATGCTGCCCTCTGTCCTCTCTCAACATGATTATCCGCACAGACAGTAGGAGGCCCAGCTCTATGGTAGCAGCTCTCAGTGGTAACTTCAAACAACAGGTTGGCTCTCACTTAGCTTCACAAAAACGTTCTCTTGGTTCTTGAAGGTTATTAATAGCTAAATCTACAATATCTATTTGGTGTATATTATTTCCAACAGAGCAGGAACTGTGCTTCACTACTAAATTTTTTATGAGACCATTCTCTGCTTATTACCTTGGAGGCTATAATCTGTGTGTGTGGTGGGGTGATCGTGCAGGGAGGAAGCATTAGATCTTGAGAATGACAAGTGTTTTCTTGCAAGACATTTGCCCCAGATGAACTAAAACATTTGTCTGCAGTAAAAATATGCACATACTTTGAATTTATTATTTTATTTCTTTAGACTCCAAGATGGCAGATGTTAAAATTTTACTAATGTACAATTGATCAAAACCACATATTATTAACATATTGCAATTTTCTATGAATAATTTAAAAATGTAGCAGCAAGTAAGATATCATTATAAATGGCTACTTAGATGAGATAAGCGGGACTTTTTTCCAAATAATTTTATATTCTCATCTGACAATTACATGTTAGAAAATACAGAATTTTGTAAAATTATTAAAATTTATTTTAAACCAGTTTTAGTGCAGTAAAACTTGAAAATGTTTTTATTCACATAAGGAAAGACATAAAAAAGAAAGGAATTTTATTTAATCAATATTAAATTTGTAATACTTCTTTTAAGTTTAATGCCAAAGATCACAACATGGGCATCGTTTAATTTTTAAAAACATGGTATCTCTTTTAGGTCATCAATTTCTTAAGTAAAAAAATTTGAAACAACCTGATTTTTAAAAGAATATATTACCAGCTATTAGTATCATTCACTTTCTTTCTTTTGTCTTAATACCTTCATTTAGTTATACAGACACCAGTAGTTCAAATTGACCTATTGTTTTGGGCTTGGGAAGTTTTACAATCTCAGGCATTGTACCAACAGTAAAATTTGGTTCATGTGTCAATTGGGAGATGGCGGATTTTCATGGAGAGAACAGAAAAAAAGAATTAACATGAGTTTTCAACTCTAGGCCTAATTTTAGGCAGATTCCTCTATGAAAGGAATCTATTTGGAAACTGAGGTTCTGGAAATTGATTCCCTTTGTACATAGGAAAAAATGTCATGCATCTTGGTTTTCCCTCAGCCTAGCTTGAAAACCACCCATTGCTCTATTCCTACACTGGAATTTCAAATAGCCTGTGCTTGAGGAATTGAATTAATTCTCTTCTCTTCCGATGCATATATACATGTCCACACTCACACATTAGTATAAGCCATGTGTTTTCTCCTACATTAGTTAAATGTTTTCCTTAAAACTAGATTATAAATCATTAAAGATAATATTTGGCTATGCATTCTAAGTCATTTGTGGAGTCATGAGGCTTCTACACCCAGTAAATACCAAATGAATATGAACTATTAAGAATATTGAGGTGGAGGTAGAATGGTTGATTTGGTATCCTGGCCCTGATATTTTCTTTTTGCTATACCTGGGATTACAGGGTAACTTCTCAGATCATTCTTTAATCTACTCATTTGTAAAATCAGTGTTATACAGGAGCTTTCTCAGATACTATTTGTGAAGATTAAATAATCTAAAACTCTTACAACACTACCAGAAATTAGTCAGTGCTCAAAAAATGTTAGTTCTTATCATTATTCCCAATAAATATCATATAAACCTCACCTGCAGAAAATCAGCTATAATTCTAGCAACACCAATGTTTTTAATTAGATTTGGAATCAATTTTTACACAATTCATTATTTTAAGTCTTTCCTACTTCCAACCCAGATAAATACTAACACTTGTAGACTCTCTGAAATTCATGGCTTTATGCTTTTATATCCAGCTCTTCTAGTAATAAGTGGCCCGTTTGGATTAAATACTCTTACTTTAGTTTACTCAAACTCTTCAACACAGATTTCTGATACATGACAATGATGAGTAGGATGTTTCTGAAATCTCTGTGCTCCCTATAGTAACCAAATTAAGAAATAGGTTTTTAACTGAATTGTACTATAAATCACAACAAATTTCTATTTTGAGATAATTAGGAAGGATTATTTTTAGTACATTTAGAGGAAATTGTTACTGAAGCTGTGATCATATATTATCAAATTATGTTTAGGACCAAGTATTCCAGATTACATCTGTCATAACATTTGTAAAAGAATTACGTCAAACTATTCAAAATTAAATATGTACGCATTTTAATTGATGTTTTATAGAAAACATCAAATAAATTAATAAAACATCAGTTAAATTACTTAACAATGATTTTGCTATGGGATCCTTGTAAATATAGGAACCTTGGTGAGATAAAGGGTCAACACTGAAAAAAGTCACTTCAAGGAATCATGACAAAACTAAATTTCTATACATATCAAGTAGGTTGTGAGGAGATGTATATTTCACTCCCCATTCCCACCAACTCACTCGAAATGTCATTCACCCAATCTTATTTGGAAATTTAGTACAAAGATTACATTTTTATCATTGCTCTTCTGAATACAGAAAAAAATTAAGGCAACTTTTTAAAATAAAATATACTTCCAAGTCTTTAAAATGATTCATAACATACCTCTTTCTTGAAAAACAAAAATAGCAAGCTAAGCTTAGCTGTTTCCAGTACATAAATCATCACGATAGCAATAACAAGGCAGTGTGATGATGTAGACTATCTTATGCAGCAAGTCCTGGTGTAACTCAGCATGGTAGGCAGAGAGTTTGAATAGATTAATCACACCATTTTATATTACCTTAAATGATGCGTTATATTCAAAATATTATTATTGTCCAGGCCATTTCCCTTTATAAAATTCTACTCTATGCTGTTATAAAATCTTCATTAAAAGAAATTTAGAGGCATGATTATTTGATTAAAAGAGTGTCAAAGAGGAAAAAAAAACCTTGTCAATCTTTTTTTTACAAATATAATTGCTTATCATGCCTTTAAAAATATAGTCTGACGAACATATTTCATTGTTTGTTGGTGACTATGTGTTTACTGCCCCTAAGGCATCATTAAGAAAACCAATTCTTATTGAATAGCAGACTTTGGTGAAATTAAATAGCCTGTGCCAAGTCTCCTCGAATCCCCTGGAACCAATGCAAGTTGCTTTATTTGATTGTTTTTCTCCTAAAAGAATAGCCCAGAAAAATGGAAAGAGTTCACTGAGGGTTTTGATTAGTTCAATTTTCTTATTGAAGCCCTAATATGTAGGCATATACAGATTTTACATACACATATACACTCACATTACACACATATGCTTATTTGATGAAGTTGCTTATGACTTCAAAATATACTAGACAGTTTAAGAGTTTTGCTTATTTTTATTTTATATATATATTTTTATCACCATCTATATACATCAGTTCTCATCATTGGTCTCCATTTCTTATATAGGTGCTTCAGAAAATAAAATAAACAGCCCATGTCTGCTTACAAAAATACATGTCTAAATAGAACATACAGTGATGAGGAAGGAAGAGATAAAACTGTCTTTGTTTACAGATAATGTGATTGTGTCAAAAATACAAAATAATACAATTTTTAAAAATCTTATGGAAATAATAAGCAATTACAGTAAGGTTGCAGGATAGCTTAATATACCAAAGATTGGCCAGGCAAGGTGGTTAATGCCTGTAATCCCAGTACTTTGGCAGGCCAAGGTGGGCTGATTACTTGGGGTCAGGAGTTTGAGACCAGCCTGGCCAACATTGCGAAACCCCATTTCTACTAAAAGCACACAAAAATTAGCCAGGTGTGGTGGCACTTGCTGGTAATCCCAACTACTTGGGAAGCTGAAACAGGAGAATCAGTTGAACCTGGGAAGTGGTGGTTGCAGTGAGCTGAGATTGCACCACTACACTCTAGCCTGGGCAACAGAGTAAGACTCTGTCTCAAAAAAAAAAAAAAAAAAAAAAAAAAAAGGCAATAATCACTTTCCTATAAACCAGTAATGAAGAAGAAGAAAATTTTAAAATTAAAAACATAAGAGCATTTATATTAGCATCCCCAAAATGGAACACTAGCAAAATATGTGTAAGAAATATATGAGAGGCCGGGCACGGTGGCTCACGCCTATAATCCTAGCACTTTGGGAGGCCAAGGTGGGTGGACCATGAAGTCAAGAGATCGAGACCATCCTGGTTAACATGGTGAAACCCTGTCTCTACTAAAAACACAAAAATTAGCTGGACATGGTGGTGCACGCCTGTAGTCCCAGCTACTCAGGAGGCTGAGGCAAGAGAATTGCTTGAACCCAGGAGGCGGAGGTTATGGTAAGCCAAGATCGCGCCATTACACTCCAGCCTGGGTAACAAGAGTGAAGCTCCATCTTAAAAAAAAAAAAAATAAGAAAAGAAATATATGAGAAAAACTACAAAACTCTGATGGAAGAAATCAAAGAAGAACAAATAAATGGAGAGATATTAATGTTCATAGATCATAAGACTCACTATTGTCAAGATGTCAATTTTTCCCAAAATAATAAATAGATTCAATGCAATTCCAATTAAAATCTCAGCAGTTATTTTGTAGATATTGAAAATCTGGCCCTAAAGTTTATAAAGCAAGGCAAAAGACTCAGAATAACCAACATAATATTTAAGGACAAAGTTGAGAGAATGACGCTATGTGACTCAAAACTTACTATAATGCTATAGTAATCAAGATCATGTAGTATTGGTGAAAGAATAGACACATACATTAATGGAACAGAATAAAAAGCCCAAAACCAAATTCATGTAAATAGTCAACTAATATTCAAATAGTCAAAGAAGCAATGGCAATGGCAATACAATGAAGAAAAAATAGTCTTTTCAACAAATTCTGCTGGAATAACTGGCCATTCACATACCAAAAAACAAAAGCTAACCAGAGCAAAATAAAGCAAAATAAAGAATCTAAATACAGACCTTACACATTTCACAATAATTAACTAAGAATAAATAACACATCTAAATGTAAAATATAAAACTATAAAATGGCTGGGCGTGGTGACTCATGCCTGTAATCCCAGCACTTTGGGAGGCCAAGGCAGGCGGATTACTTGAGATTAGGGGTTTGAGACCAGCCTGGCCAATATGATGAAACCCCCCTCTACTAAAAATAAAGATAAAAAAATCAGCAAGGCATGGTGGCAGTTGCCTGCAATCCCAGCTACCCAGTAGGCTGAGGTAGGAGAATTGCTTGAACCTGGGAGGCGGAGGTTGCTGTTAGCCAAGATCATGCCACTGCACTCCAGCCTGGGTGACAGAAACGCTGTCTCAAAAAAAACAAAAAGACAAAATTAAAAACAAAAAATGATAAAACTAGAAGATAACTTATGAAAAAATTTAGATGACCTTAGGTTTAGCAATCACTTTTTAGATTCAATACTACAGACATGATATGTAGATGTATGGTATGAAAGAACTGATAAGCTGGACTTCATTACAATTTTAAAATCTGCTCTGCAAGGACACTGTCAAGGGAATGAAAACACAAGCCACACATGAGGAGAAAATATTTGCAAAAAGCAAATGGGATAAAGGACTATTAACTAAAATATTCAAGAAACTCTTAAAATACAACAGTAAGAAAATAGCCTGATTAATAAATAGACCTTAACAGATGCTTCACCAATGTACATGGCAAATAACATGAAAAGTTGCTAACACATGCTATCAGGGAAAATCAAATTAAAACATAAATGAGATACAACTGTGTACCTATTATAATAACCAAAATCCAGAACACTGACAACACAAATGCTATTGAGAATGTGAAGCAACAGGCACTCTCACTCATTGCTGATGGGAATGAAAATTGGTATCCTTTTCAAAACTAAACATATTCTTACCATATAACGCAGCAATCACACTTTTTGTTTTGTATTTTCAAAGGGGTTGAAAATTCATGCCATCACAGAAAGCTGTATAAAGATGTGCATAGCTGTTTTATTCATAATTGCTAAAACTTGGAAGGAATCAAGATGTCCGTCAGTAAATTAGTGGTTATATATAAACTGTGGTACATGTAGACGATGGAATGTTATTCAGTGCTAAAAAAATAAATGAGTTATCAATCCATAAGAAAACATGGAGGAAACTTGAATGCATATTATTAAGTGAAGGAAACAAATCTGAAAATGCTACATATTGTATGATTCCAACTATATGACATCCTGGAAAGGGCAACTATGGAGACAGTAAAAATATCAGTGGTTGCAAAAGACTGGGAGGCAGACAATGATGACAAGATGTAAGACAGAAGATATTTAGGGTGGTAAAAAAATAGTATAGTATTACAAGGGGTATTCATCTCATTACACATGAAATGTGTAAATGGACTTTGGGAGACAATGATGTGTCAATGTACTTTATCAATTTTAACAAAGTACTACTGTATTAAAATGGCCTTTAGAAGATTTTAAAAGGCAACAAGATTAAAATTATGATAGGAGCCTAAATTTTGGTAAGGTATTTTCCTTTTTCTCTGACTTTTTCCTACTTCATGTATGATTGCTTGCACATAATCATTTCAATAAATAGTAGTCACTAGTAATAGATTATCTTCCTATTCCAGTCTCCAGGCAGGCTGCCCACAAGATTAATAAACTTATTTTTTTTCTTTTAAAGAACATTGATCTTTAGGTCACCCAGCCCCCTTGGATAGCTTCCAGGAGTTGAACGGGACAAATTGGGGGTGATATGCCTGGCAGCTTTAACCATGAGGAGCTCATGTTTTGCACTTTTCTGTTTAGCTATAGGCATAGTTAAATGATAACCCAACATTGTTTGCCAGTTTGGCTTCTGCATTAACCACCAATCACAAATACTAGTGTAAAACCTAACACTTGGTTTTGAGGTGTTTTTCAGACTTTGTCTGCAGGTGGACAAACTGACACCAACAGGACTTTTGGCCTGTGTCACCAAGCAAGGACTAGACTGATCTTATAACTCTCTCCCTTCCCAGGAATTGATTCAGTGTATGAAGACAGCCTTGTCACTCCTATGATTTCATTCCAGACCAATCAGCAGCACCTATCTCCTAGCCGCACTGCCCAACAAATCATTTTTAAAATCCTAGCCTCTAAAGTCTCGGGGAGGCAGCCTTGAGAAATATTTCCCATCCTCCTTGCTGAGTTGCCTTGCAATAATTAAATTCTATCTTTAATATAGTACCTGCTGTCTCAGTGTTTGGCTTCATGTGGACAGGCAGCATGACTCTAGTCAGGTGATAACACTGTTGGAAGGGGTGATTTGATGATGGAGAAAGCTATGCATATATAGAGGCAGGGAGTATATGCAGTATCTCTGTACCCTTTTCTCAATTTTGCTGTGAACCTTAAACTGCTCTGAAAAATTATTTTACAAAACTCATCTGAGGATTTAAAAGACCTTGAAGCATTGGTCATGTCTGTACCAATTATATCAGAATCTCTGGGGTGGTATCCAGGCATTAGTAGTTGAACCTAGGCATCAGTAATTTTAATGCTTTCCCAAGTAATGTCAATGTCCAGTTTGCAGAACACCCAACTAGACTGTGAAAGGAAGAGATTGGGTCACTTAAAATAAAATCATGCTATTTGTGTGGCCTTCAGTACTTCTCTATTTTTTATTTTTATTTATTTATTTATTTATTTATTTTTGAGATGAAGTCTCACTCTGTTCCCCAGGCTGGAATGCGCTGGCGTGATCTCATCTCACTGCAACCTTCACCTCCCAGGTTCAAGTTCAAGAGATTCTCCTGCCTCATCCTCCCGAGTAGCTGGGACTATAGGCACATGCCACCACACCCAGCTAATTTTTATATTTTTAGTAGAGATAGGGTTTCGCTATGTTTGTCATGCTGGTCTTGAACTCCTGACCCCAAGTGATCTGCCTCCCTTGGCCTCCCAAAGTGCTGGGATTACAGTCATGAGTCACCACACCTGCTCTGGGCTTCAGTGCTTCTTATAACAATTTTTAAAACATAGTAGGCCACCAGAAATACTGTCTAAATAAAGGAGAGAATGTATACATTTACTCAAGCATAAAATTTCTATCCTATTTTTAAAATTGAACTTGAAAGAGACCATGGTAGTATCATTAACTTAAATGAACTCTTTTCAGTCCTCTTTTAGAAGTGGTTAAATGTGGATACACTAAAAAATAATAATCAAACAGTCTGGCTACAGTGATTGCATTCACTGATTAAGCTTAGGAAAATTCTCAATCACTCTCCTAGGAATGTAAATCTAGATGAACTGTTACACTATTATTAGGGGATTTAAGTGCACTGTACATACTGATATGTTAAGAAGTTCATTCAAATAATCTATGAATCATTTGCTGCCTTGGATTTACTGATTTAATATGATCTATTATGACATATCATATCTATGCTTTGTATTTATTATGTTGAATACATTTTTTCCAGAAAATTGATAATAATCTTCACAGACCGTTGATTTTTTTCTGAAATATTTCAGTAAACACTTATTTTGGAAAACTGTCTTGATGAAGCCAAGTTTATGGTTTTCAACTTTTTTCACCTGAAATTTTGTCTACTGGGTTCTCAGCCATCTTAATTGTCATTCAATAAAAAAGGGAGGAAAAGAAAAATAAAGAAAAGGCTTACTGGATTTTTTTTAAATGGCTGCTTGAAACATGCATATGGAGAAGGGAATGAAAGAATATTCACAAAAGGAATATCAGTCTAAGGACTTTATTAATTAAGTAGAAAGATTTTGGGGAAAAAAGCATTTTTCAAAATAAGTACTTTCGAGATAGAAATGATGGGGAAAAAGTTTGAGTTCATGCTCGAAGTCAGTATTTCCTCCACTGCTTAGATACAAAAGAAATAAGAATAGTATATTATAGCAATGCACAACAGATCTCATTGTTATTTTGTAAACTCTGTTTCACTATTCCTACTTTTTTTCTTTCGAGATGGAGTTTATGCTGTCACTCAGGCTGGAGTGCAGTGGCGTGATCTCGGCTCACTTTAACTTCTGCCTCCTGGGTTAAAAAGATTCTCCTGTCTCAGCCTCCCTAACAATTGGGGCCACAGGCATGTGCCACCATGCCCAGCTGATTTTTGTACTTTTAGTAAAGACAGAATT